>NW_028249546.1:0-69828 GCF_964263255.1 Lissotriton vulgaris | reverse complement strand
TCCTTTCCTTGGCAAAGTTATATATATCCATACAGCCTCGTGTCCGTGCCTTCTACTATGGAGTTTTCTGTGGGAGTTGGATGGAGTGTATATATATATATATATATATATATATATATATATATTCACAGAAAAAACCATAGGTTATAGTGGATATATAGTTAGGAATTTGCATTTACAAAACCTTGAAAATTCAATGAAAAAACCATAGGTTATAGGCCATATATAGTTAGGAATTAGCATTTACAAAACCTTATTTTACTCGCATAAAACCATTGAAATTCCATATATAGTTAGCTAACTATAAGCGCTAACTATATATCGCGCACCCGCAATCCACTGCTGATGATGTCACATATTACATCATTCATGACATGGTCAGTGACATCACTGATGACATCACTGATCAAAACAACCAGTGATTGTATGTGTCTGTAAAGTTTAAATATGTTTCACATATTGAAGAATGAGTGGATGTATAAGTGTCTGGATGAAGAATTTAGTAGGTGCATGACTGACTGTATGAGTGAGTGATTAAATGTGTCTCACTGAGTACATGGGTTAGTGACTAAACTGTCTTAATTCGTGCATCAGTATGTTTGTTGTTGTGTAAGCTGCTGCATGTGTTGATCAGTAGCTATAAGAGTGGCCATATGGGTTATTGATTGGTTGCCCAAATATTTGAATGGGAGGCTGAGTGTGTGTGTGGGTGGCTGGGAGGTGCGTGACTCTGTGCATAGATGTGTAAGCAGTTGATTCACTAGGAGTATGAGTTCAAGAGTGCATGTGGAAACAGCTATATGGGCGGTTGACTGTGCATGGGTGTGTTGGTGAGTGAATGGATTTCTCATTGCTACATGTGCAAGTAAGTACGTATGTAAAACACAATACATGTGAGAGTTGAGATATATAAATAACTGAACATAAGACCCAGTGAATGTGTGAGTGGCTGTATCGATCACTGTGAGCTTGTATCAGGGATTATATAAGAGAGTAAATATGTGTTATTATATGTTTGAATAATTAAGATGTGTATAACTGTATAGTTGAGGAAATGGAGCTGTGATTGATTCTTTGCATGACTGACTAGGTGTGTGAGTAACTCCATGGATGAGTGACAGTCTGTGAGTGTCTGTTTATACTGAGTGTATGTAAGGTTATATTAGAGTCTGAAGAGGTTCATTGTATTATCACATGAGTGATGTGATCAGTGATGACAAATGTGATGTCATCAGTGATGTCATTTGAGTTGTCATCAGTGATGTCATCAGTGATGTCATTTGAGATGTCATCATTGATATCATTTGAGTTGTCATCAGTGATGTCATTTGAGATGTCATCAGTGATGTCATCAGTGATGTCACTGACCATGTCATGAATGATGTAATATGTGACATCATCAGCAGTGGATTGCGGGTGCGCGATATATAGTTAGCGCTTATAGTTAGCTAACTATATATGGAATTTCAATGGTTTTATGCGAGTAAAATAAGGTTTTGTAAATGCTAATTCCTAACTATATATGGCCTATAACCTATGGTTTTTTCATTGAATTTTCAAGGTTTTGTAAATGCAAATTCCTAACTATATATCCACTATAACCTATGGTTTTTTCTGTGAATTTCATTGGTTTTTTAATAGCAAATATGAAAAGCTTTAAAATGTCAAGTACGTGATAGATAAAAACATTTTCGTATTTATGCACGCTGATGTGCTTTGAACGCTGCCCCCCCCCCTCCCCTCTTTTGCCTTAGTAGTACTCTCTCTTTGCAGATACAGAAGGGTAGTTAACGCAGGCCTTTACCCCCGTTGTAATCCGTCGTACCTCCTTGTCTCTCCATTTGATTGATTGTTGTCCAAGCATTTACTGTTTTAGAATTGGTTCTCTTTGGATCATTCTCTATTTACAAACAAGCACAAAGTCGCAATACTCTGTTTAGTCTTTGCAGATAGTGAAAAATCGTGTAAAAAAATAAAAGTAATCGAGCAAAATCAGTAGGCCACTAATTGGATCTCTTTTTGACCTCGCTAAAATAGAAATATTAGGAACAACCCTTCTTGAGAAATACGAAAATAGTGAGATGAACTGAGCTCCACACCATGAGGGCTGCAAGACAGCTCGGCTCCATCACCCATCCCGCACAAAATAATGACAAACCCTATGCAAATATTAAAAATATAGACAACACACCAGCAAAGAAACAGGGTAAAACATTTTATTAAAAAACTATTTACATAACGTTGGTTTATAAGATGATGTCAGTAGTGGACCGATGTGTGAATAGATCGAAAACAGCACAAGGCTCCAAGATCCGGATAGCAAGCTCCTGGATGTTGGGTGCCATAGTTTAGAGTTCTGAATTTCAGCCTTTTTCAATGCCTGTGCTTTGTTGAATCAAAATGGCGGCTTGACACAAAGCTGACTCAAGCGTTGTTACTGATGCTATGCAGACCAAAACTGGTTTTCAGTTTGTACATTTTTCTAGATTTTTCAATCCAAGTTTGGTTGACTTTGTAGAACGATGGCTTCAGATTTTCAACATACGGTGTGGTGGCGCTGACTGGGAGGGGGCGCTTCGCTCCTGCCCCCTCCCCAAGTAAGATTTTCATACGTGAAAGTACGTTAATGGTTTTGGTCCCTGAGATGCTTCGATGTCACTACCATTCTCAAATAGCATAAGTTCTAGATGTTGGGTGCCATAGTTAAGAGTTCTGAGCAGCGCTTGTAACACTGTCTGAAGCTTATTTCCACCTACTGCAGCTTCACTATTCTCAAAGTAAGTGAGTGTCGTTTGTGGACCTGACTGCATTAGAAAACAATGTGATATGTTACCTTCCTAAACAGCTTGACGGAGGCCCCTGAGGGGCGCTGTGATGGCCATGGACTCGGAGAAGACGCTTGGCTCCGACACCCTCCCCAAGTCTTATAGCACTGGTGTAGCCTGAGATCGCCCCCGACATAGGCGGCCGGCTCCCGGGGTCCGGCGGTACTTTTTGCCTTTTGATGACTCTTCAATTCTGGACCTTGTCCCACAATCCGTTTGACCTGAAGACAAGCTGTAGTGAGGCGCCCCTTTATCGTTTTAGTTGCCATTCCGCCCGCTTTTGCTACACTGTGCCTCTTCCGCCATTCAGCTGTTTTCCGCCCGCTCTTGCGACTACAGCGTCTCGCTCACCATGTAGTTGAGATGCGCCCGCTCTTGCGGTGCAGCGATAGGCGGCTGCCACAGGACTCTCAAAATGGCGGCCGGCTCTTCGGTTTTGGGCCTGGTCCACTAAAATGGCCCTGGGACACCTTGGAACTCGGACGCTTGTCTGCTAGGGCTTGGGTCCCATTCTCGAAAAGCGTCCCCTCAGCCGTGAAGATTCTACAAAAGTCTTGGGGGCCTCCGACTCCCGCAGGCTTCTGGTGGGGAGCGGCTGCCATGATTGCTCGTGGAATGGCCACGACGGAGCTACGAGATGGTAGTGGTCTCATGCTGACGCCAGCTTTAGTCTGAAACATCCAGAAACACTGTAGACTACCAATTCGATCAGTTCCGGTAGCGCCCCAACATGACCCGGAAGAGAAGAACTTGCCCTCCCCTCTTTGACTGATGGTTCTTGTTGCCTGTCCCCTCTGTTGTCATTTAACAGAACTTTTTGGACTGCTGAAAGGGGTTGTGTTCTGAACGCTGGTTGGTGGAGACATTTAGACTATATTCTTGACCTACGTTGTCGCGTAATGCGTTTTATGACACGCCGCGTTAGCGCACCCGGAAGTGATCCGAGGCGCGGCGCGCAGCACGTAACGTAAGCATAACAGGTCATGTGACTTGTTAATAAAACTTTTCATTGGTTCATTTTACTTTTGTTAATTTAATGATGAAAAGCTTGGTCATATGACCTAAAAATTACGCTTTTTATTATTTTCGAACAATATTTTTTTTTCAAACATATGTTATAATATTCCAGGCTAATGTACTTTCCCGGAAAATTTACAACTGTCTTGCAAGTAAAATATATTCCTTTTTCGAGAAAAAGGGCGTTTCTTCCTTCCATGACGGAGCCGTTGAGTAAAAGAGATTCGGCCTGCTGTCTTAGTCGCCGATACGCCTGATTATCAGATTCTTATCGATCACTTTATGTTGCAGACATGAAAAACACAACTGCCCTTGACCATTTATCTTTACTGCGTTCCTACATATTATACCTTTTATCCGTCATGTAATTGGACTGCTTTATTTCACTTGCCTTTTACTGATTCGAAAACAGTCACTAAAAGTAAAAACTTTACAAATGAAAATACTACTACCGTGTTTTGTTTTAAAAACCTTTATTGTGAAAATGTCAGTATACAAATACGGGCCTATAACCACGTGGGCCGGCCACGGAGCAAACTCAAATCGTATATGATGAGGAGACATTTACACTGTAGAAGAACGTAACGAGCGGGCCATTAGGTGACAAGAACAAAGGTGTCTAACAGTTGCGGAATCGGTGGACGTACATTTTGTAATTAAAATACGACAGGGCCACTTACAATAACATTTTCTAGATATACATTTGCGGGCAAAGAGTTACGAGTCCCATTTATACCGGCGCCATTTTGGGCGAGGCCGGGCAGGTCCAAGATATAGTCAAAATGTCTCCACCAACCATCGGCCAGACCAGAACCCCTTTCGGCCCTTTATGTTACAAGATGGTGTCTTCCATTCAGAAAATATTGGTGGCAGCATTTTGAAAGGAAACAGAAACAGCCGTTCTCCTAGTGAGTTTCACATTGTTACATTTAGGAAGAATGTTGAAGAGTAGTATGTGGAAAATCTGAAGCCATTTTTCTACAAACTCTCAATCAGACTTGGATGGAAAAAAAAACCTGAAGAATGTACAAACTGAAAACCAATTTTTGTCTGTATAGCACCAACAGTAACGCTTGAGTCAGCTTTGTGTCAAGCCGCCATTTTCATTCAATCAATAGCGTCCCCCTGCACACATTCAGGGACCTGGTCGTGTCTTCAGATGAAACGCATTGTAGGAAAAGAAGCAGAAAGGAAAAGGAAAAAAGTTCCGCCGGACCTAGTGAAGCTGCAGCAGGTGCAAATAAGCCTCAGACAGTCTTACAAGCACTGCTCAGAACTCTCAACTGAGGCACTCAACATCCAGGACTTGCCATTCGGATCTTGGCGCCTTGTATTTTTGTTTTGTTTTTGATGGAGGGGAAAGAACAAAAAACAGACATTGAAAAAGGCTCAACAGTGCAGGGCGCCTTGTGCTGGTTCCGACCTATTCACACATCGGTCCGCTACTGACATCACCTCATAAACCAACGGGGCACCCCACGCCGACTTTCGGCGCAGCATTGTAGGATGGCCACACCAGTGCGGCAATTTGCTGGACACCACCTCGGTGCCATCCAGATCTCGGCGCGTTCATTCATTCAATAGCGTCCCCCTGCACACATTCAAGGACCTGGTCGTGTCTTCAGAAGAAACGCATTGTAGGAAAAGAAGCAGAAAGGAAAAGGCAACAAGTTCCGCCGGACCTAGTGAAGCTGCAGCAGGTGCAAATAAGCTTCAGACAGTTCTACAAGAACTGCTCAGAAATCTCAACTGAGGCACTCAACATCCAGGACTTGCCATTCGGATCTTGGCGCCTTGTGCTGGTTCCGACCTATTCACACATCAGTCCACTACTGACATCACCTCATAAGCCAACGGGGCACCCCACGCCGACTTCCGGCGCAGCATTGTAGGATGGCCACACCAGTGCAGCCACTTGCTGGACACCACCTCGGTGCCATCCGGATCTCAGCGCGTTCGAGTCACTGTGCCGGAAGAGTGACCGGAACTCAGCTGAACACGCCGTCTTTCGGCGCAGCATTGTAGGATGGCCACACCAGTACGGCAATTTGCTGGACACCACCTCGGCGCCATCCGGATCTCGGCGCGTTCGAGTCACTGTACCGCAACAGTGACCGCAATTCAGCTGGACACGCCGTCTTTCGGCGCAGCATTGTAGGATGGCCACACCAGTGCGGCAATTTGCTGGACACCACCTCGGTGCCATCCGGATCTCGGCGCGTTGTGCTGCCTTCGGCCTATTCGCACATCGGTCCGCTACTGACGCCGCCTCACGTGCCAACGGATTTTCTACGCTTTTTGTAGCCCTATGTCGCATAACAGGTCATGTGACTTGTTTATAAAACTTTTCATTGGTTCATTTTACTTTTGGTTTCCTAAAGATGGAAGGCTTGGTCATATGACCTAAAAATAACACTTTTCATTGGTTTAGAACATTTTTTTTTCCCAAACGATGAAAGCCCCACCTTGTTTCTGGATCATTCAGACTGAAGCTGGCGTCAGCATGAGAGCACCACCATCTCTTGGCTCCGTCGTGGTCATTCCGCGAGCAATCATGTCAGCCGCTCCCCACCGGAAGCCTGCGGGAGTCGGGGGCCCCCAAGACTTTTATACAATCTTCACGGCTGAGGGGACGCTTTTCGAGAATGGAGCCCAAGCCCTAGCAGGCAAGCGTCCGACTTCCAAGGTGTCCCAGGGCCATTTCAGTGGACCAGGCCCAAAACCGAAGAGCCGTCCGCCATTTTGACAGCCATGTGGCAGCCGCCTATCGCTGCACTGCAAGAGTGGGAGCAACTCCACAACATGGTGAGCGAGACGCTGTGGCCGCAAGAGCGAGCTCAACTCAGCTAGATGGCCGCCACCTGGGGAGGCCCGTTCACGCCGCCTCCCCCCCCCCCCCCGGGCCGCCGCACGCCAATTTTCGGAGCAGCATTGTAGGATACCAAAACCAGTGCGGCAGTTTACTGGACATCACCTGGGTGCCTGTCGTACATGTTGTGTCAGCCATGTGACACTGGACACAGACCGCTACTGACGAGGCCTCCCCCCGCACCACCCGGGACGCCCCACGCTGTTTTTCTGTGCTGCATTGTAGGATCCCTAAACCAGTGCGGCACCCAGGCGACATCACCTGGGTGCCGTCCAGAACTCTGCACGTTGTGCTGCCTTGGGACTATTCGCACAACAGACCGCTACTGACGAGGCCTCCCCCCGCCCCACCCGGGACGCCCCACGCCAATTTTCGGAGCAGCATTGTAGGATCCCTAAACCAGTGCGGCACCCAGGCGACATCACCTGGGTGCCGTCCAGAACTCTGCACGTTGTGCTGCCTTGGGACTATTCGCACAAAAGACAGCTTCTAACCATTGTTG
This sequence comes from Lissotriton vulgaris, assembly GCF_964263255.1. Classification (NCBI taxonomy): domain Eukaryota; kingdom Metazoa; phylum Chordata; class Amphibia; order Caudata; family Salamandridae; genus Lissotriton; species Lissotriton vulgaris. The sequence goes on along the minus strand of NW_028249546.1, from coordinate 62,615 downwards.
CTTTTTGTGTTAATAAATGTTTAAATGTTTTTAGTTTTTGTTCTGTTCATTATCGTTAAAAGTTAATAAAGTTTTATAACCTTAATTTGTTGGAGTGTTATCTATTTTTTGAAAAACGGGTGAATGGGGCCTTGAATCGGGTTATTGTCATGTGTGGGCTTTGGAAGTGTGCTGCTGCAGGATCGGACATTTCAAACTCAAATGCACGTTCTTTTTCTTACCTTTCCGAAGCATGGAGCGCAATAGCAGGCAGAGAAAGGGTGATGCACGTGTTGAACACTACCTGACCTGGCAAGTTGCTGGCAGTGCCCCCCCGCCCGCTCCTGAAAGAGGGCACACACACACCGCCGCCCCGAGTACTTCACAAATCTTTAAAAGACCATGCGCTTGTTCATGAGGCTTAAATGGTTTATCACCTCTTCTAGAACTCCTACATCGACCCTCTGACGTTTCATGGAAAAATTACCATGTAACACAATACCAAGCCCTGTCAGCTGAAACCCCCAAGGAATCGTGGGGCATATTATCAAGGGGGTTTATCTCCGCTTTTTTGGCTTTAAAAACCATGAAAGCGGAGATAAAATTATTTCCCTATTATCAAGCTGTCGCTAACACCAGTTAGTGACACCTAAAAGGAGATAGCGACCATCTTGGGCCCGGCTTTGCATGTCAGTGATACTTATCACTAATGACATGCAAAGTGGCGTGCCAAGATGTTAGCGACTGGAAACAGTCCCTAACATCGCTACCTTCTATTACCAACTTTTGGAGATATTCGCGCTAAGCGCGAATATCTCCAAAATCTAACACCTGCCCTGAGCAGTTCTTAGCCATGTTATCCAATGGGAGGTGGATAACATGGCTAAGAGCATTAGGTCGATAATACATGAATATCGCTGACTTTTCTGCGATAATAGCAAGGTTTATCTGCGATAAAAATCGCCGATGTGCGGCGATAATTTTTGTCTCTAAACAAGTTATAGACAAAAATTATCGCTAGTTCGTAATATGCCCCCGGGTTTTTGCTTGCAGAAATCGGGAGGCGGGAGACTAGCACTGAAATCAGTACTCACACGCCTGAATCAGGAGGATTGGCATGTCTGAATTCTCTACAGCTGGGGCCATAAACTACATCCGCAGGGGTAGGTGATAGCCTGGGACCAGCCTGGCATCTAAAATGGCTGCCGTGCACGACAAAATTGTGGCATTCGAAAAAAGGCAAGATGGCGCAGCCGCTGGAAGAGATATATCAACATATATCAGCCTCCTCAGCCACCCTCAGGAAACATAGGGGATTAGGATATGTCTCCCGCACCCCCTTATACCTAGTACTTTAATTAACGAAGCACAAAATGGCGAATTCCCGTTTCGCTACCAGTTTGCGGCCCAGTTCGCGGCCCGTGAAGCGCTTCTACCGTGAAAAATCATTTTTTTTTTATTTTCCCCACGGGACCCTTTAATAACCCCAACAACATTCCTAGGGGGTCAAGAGGGGGATACCTTGCCCCCTTTCATTAAATTCCCCCTTAGTTTTTCACCTTTTCTTCTCTCTCGATCCTACCGAGAGACAAGATGGCGGCCGCTCCGGACTGTCACGCAGCAAAAAAAAAAAAAAAGCTCACGCACAGCCGCTGGAAGAGATGTATCAACATATATCAGCCTCCTCACCCACCCTCAGGAAACATAGGGGATTAGGATACGTCTCCCGCACCCACTTATAACTAGTAATTTAATTTACGAAGCACAAAATGGCGAATTCCCGTTTCGCTACCAGTTCGCGGCCGCGCTTCTACCGTGAAAAATCATTTTTTTTTTATTTTCCCCACGGGACCCTTTAATAACCCCAACAACATTCCTAGGGGGTCAAGAGGGGGATACCTTGCCCCCTTTCATTAAATTCCCCCTTCGTTTTCCACCTCTTCTTCTCTCTCGATCCTACCGAGAGACAAGATGGCGTCCGCTCCGGACTGTTTAGAATGTTGACAGACACCGGAGAGCCAATCAGCTTTCTGCGCGCAAAGTTCCGATAAGCGAAAAGTAAGCGGACCGGATCGCTGCCCAGAGCGCTGTTACAGATATATATCTTGGTTTGAACGTTAATTTCTCAAAAACTACTGGAGCACATATATTGAGACCTAGCAAAGGCACATCGGGCTAACAGTCCCTACAATTTTGCCAAGTTTCGTGCAAATCCATTCAGCCGTTCGAGCTAAAAGTGAGTCCAACCGCCCTATGGAAAAATGAATGGGAAAAACGCGTTTTGGGACCCCCCTTTTTTCTCAGCCCCCCCTTGACGAAACCCCACCAAATTTTCAGGGGCTGCTCAGAAACAAAATGTGCCATTTTCCTGAAAATTTCAGCCGATTCCGTCCACAAACGCCAAAGTTATTAGACATAGAATTTTCAAAAGTCCCATAGGGAAAAAATTCTAACTATATATACCTACTGGCGATAGCCAGTAGGTAATATATATATATATATATATATATATATATATATATATATATTTTTTTAAATCTTCCTCCAAAATCCCAACAAGGAGAATACGGTACATAACCTTGAAGTTTACACTGGAAATCAAAATGAGACTCAGACGTGCGAAGAACTAGCGGATGTTCTTTTGACACCAACTCAAGAACTAATGTCGAATCTAACCACTGTGGAGATCTCATCACAGAGCAACATCGCACAACAACGTGACCCGAGTCATATGAAAAATAAATCAAAAAAGTTGCCTATCACAAACTATGACGCAATAGATGTCTTCAACGAAGCTGTCCTAGAAGATCTAGACAAAATTTCATCTGGAACAAAGAACAAAATAAATCCAAAAACATCGAACATAACAAAAAGAGAATGGCAAGCAATTAGATCGCTAAAGGAAGACACTACAATTGAAATCAAACCTTCTGATAAAGGAGGAAACATCGTGATCTTTGACCGTGAACATTACCTAGCAGAGGCCCACAGACAGTTAAAAGACAAAGAATGTTATACTCCAATACAAAGAACTGAGTACAACAAAAGCATTTTGACTTTTCATAGCATGTTAGATAATTGGCAGAAAGAAGGCATGCTAACAATGGATGAATACCTCTTTCTCAAATGTGAAGCGCCAATATTACCAACGTTTTACCACCTACCAAAGGTGCACAAACATGCAAAAAAACCTCCAGGACGCCCAATAGTGTCCTCTATAGGAAGCCTTCTCGAGAACACTTCCAGATTTGTTGATTCATACTTGGCTCCATTCGTCAAAAACCTTCCATCCTATTTGAAGGATACCCAAGACTTTCTAAATATCATGGACAATGTCACGTGGGACTCAGAAATGTTATTAATTACTTTAGATGTAGTAAATTTATACACTTGCATCAACCACGAACAAGGTCTTTGTGCCATTAAATGGTTTTTAGATCAGAAACCGAAACATTTCAGAAGTCATAATGCTATGATTTTGTCCATGATCAGATTTTGTTTGTTTAACAATATTTTTTTATTTGATGGGACCCTATACAATCAGAAAAGGGGTACTTCGATGGGCTCGTGCTTCTCCCCCAGCTACGCGAATTTATTCGTGGGCTGGTGGGAGAAGCATGAGGCGTGGAGTGACTCCAATCAGAAATGGACTGAAAAAATACTCATGTGGACTAGGTACATTGACGACCTATTTATAATCTGGCAGGGTGATCGTCAATCAGCAGAAGAGTACATTACCATACTAAATGATAACACGCTGAATCTAAAATTTACCAGCACCATCAGCACCAGTAGCATTAATTATCTAGACCTAGAAATATTTGTGTTCAATAACATCTTGCACACCCGCCTGTACAGAAAACCCACAGCGGGCAATGCGGTCTTGCATGCGAAATCTTATCATCCTAAAAGTCTTGTAAAAATGTACCATATGGCGAATTTTTACGCCTAAAGACTAATTGTTCTCTTGAACAAGACTACAAGCATGCAGCAACTGAAGCAAATGGTAGATTTGAGCGTAGAGGATATAACATCAACATCCTCAAACAGGCCAGTGACAAAGCCTCTAAAACAAACAGAAGGGATCTCCTGGTTCCCAAACTTAAAACAGAGGCACCTGATGAGGTCCGTATGATAACGGAATTTAATACCAAATCAGGGGAAATAGTAAATATCTTTCAAAAACACTGGCACATACTCACTGCTGACAAAGTCCTCAAGAAGAATCTGCCAAAAAAGCCTCTAATTACCTACAAAAGATGTCCATCTTTGGCAGATCATTTGGTCCACAGCCATTTTAAATCATTGGCAAAACCCATCAAAATATCGAAATTGGTTGCTTTCTTCCCTTGTCTTAAATGTAAGGCATGCAGATTTAGTGACAAAATATCTGAATACCCTAATCGCACAGGCGATAAGAAACCCAACATAAAAATAAAGCAGTTGCTTAACTGCAACTCGGAGTACACTGTGTACTGTCTCACCTGTCCTTGCAAGCTGCGATACATTGGCAGCACCATCAAACCTGTGAAACTCAGGATCCTTGAACACATGCGGGCTATCACTAACAACGACAAATCATATCCAGTAGCCCGCCACTTTGCACAACACCATCAGAATAAGTGGGAGAAACTAAGTTTCTATTGCATTGATCAGGCCCCCAAATTAGAACGGGGAGGGGACAGGGACAAGTCTCTACGCATCCTGGAGTCTAAACACATCATTAGTCTTAAAACTATAACTCCTTGGGGTTTAAATAATAATGAAGAACTGTGGGTTCATTTGTAATCAGTAGAGTGTCACAATGATCTGGGAATTATAGTAGATAATGAAACTGAACTGAGAACATCTCTACTTTCCCAACGATCTGTCATGCCTGACAAGTCTTTTCTGTTTTGCACTGTTGTAAAAAATTGCCCATTCAGGGCTGAATAACCTAAAACTGACACATTGAGAAATGAATTGTTGCAAATAACTCAATTATTGACCTATTCTCTCTTACTGTGAAAAATGAATTTATGAAAAGTATAAATTGTCTGTTTTACAACGTTACCTGTTTTTAATGAGCACAATGCACTTTCACGTTAATCACCATTGCACAGCCGGTGTAGCAATGCAATTTGCACATTATAAGATGGGCCCTAAAATGCTGTAGAAAATATGTCCTTCTACTATGTCTATGAAGTATGTAGCTGACCAATGGCTTTAAAATGGTGATTTTAATCGCACACTAACGTTACACTGACGAAGCCTGTGAAGGCGAAACGCGTCTGTAAGGGGTGAGGGGGGTTCGGTGAATAAAATTCATGAAACGGATACCAGTGTGCCGGCCATTCTTTTTCTGACACCGCAATTGGATACAGAAAGCGTGCAGCGATATATATATATATATATATATATATATATATATATATATATATATATATATATATATATATATATATATATATATATATATATATATATATATATATATATATATAGATATATATGTATATATATATATATATATATATATATATATATATATATATATATATATATATATATATATATATATATATATATATATATATTACATACTGGCGGTCGCCAGTAGGTATACATAGTTAGGACCTAGTTACCATAGGAAATTCAGAACATTCTATTGGCAATAACTTTGGCGCCAATTGAGGGATCTGCCTGTAATTTTCCTTAAATTTGCCTCGCTGCGCTCTGCTCCTTCCCTGAAAGTTTCTGGGGGATTCGTCAAGCGGGGGCTGAGAAAAAAGGGGGGTCCCAAAACGTTTTTCCCCATGTTAATTTCCATAGGGACATTCTGACAAGGCTACAGCTCGAACGGCTGAACGGAATTACACCAGATTTGGCAAAATGGTAGGGACTGGTATGCAGCAGTGCCTTTTGTATGTTTGGTGTAAATCCCTACAGTAGTTTTTGAAAAAATTGAATGTAAAATTGAGTCCAATGCAATTTCCCATAGGACCTTTAGACACGGCTACAGCCCGAACGGCTGAATGGAATTATACCAAACTTGGCAAAATGGTAGAGCCTAGTATGCAGAAGTGCCTTTTGTATATTTGGTGAAAATCCCTCCAGTAGTTGTTGAGAAAAATAAATTTTCCCAAATTATATATCTATGGGCGGGACACCGTGAGTGCACTGTAAGCTTACTGTACTCTGTACCTTCCCGAGTACGAGCGGCATGCTGATTGGCTGCTAATGTCTGTGAACATTCCAAAACAGAAATTGTTGGCAGCCATCTTGTGCCTCAGTAGACTGAGGCACAGGAAAGCAGAAAAACAAATGTGTAGAACTCAAAAAGGGGGCAGGGTAGAAGCACCCTGACCCCCTAGGCCTGCTCAGGGGGTCCCACAAAGCCCCCCCAATTTTTTTTTCTGAAGAATCGCGGGGGTACGCGCACCGTACGTGTACCGTCCCCGCACGGTGCGCGTACGATGCGCATACCCCGCGATATTTCGAAGAAAAAATAAATAAAATACATTTTGGGGGCCTTGTGGGACCCCCTGAGCAGGCCTAGGGGGTCAGGGTGCTTCTACCCTGCCCCCTTTGCGTGTTTTGCACCTTTGTTTCACTGCTTTCTTGTGCCTGGGTTCTACCGAGGCACAAGATGGCTGCACACAATTCCTGGTTTGGAGTGTTGACAGACAGTGGCAGCCATCCAGCATGCATTTCACAGGAAAGCAGCATGCTCATTTGCTGTTAACACCAGGAAATGTTGGCATTCATCTTGTGCTAGGTAGACCGAGACACAAAAGAAGCAGAGCTCACAGCCCACACAGCTCTCACAGCCCACACAGCTCTCACAGCCCACACAGCTCTCACAGCCCTCACAGCCTTCACAGCCCACACAGCCCTCACAGCCCACACAGCACTCACAGCCCACACAGCTCTCACAGCTCACACAGTCCACGCAGCTCTCACAGCCCACACAGCTCTCACAGCCCACACAGCTCTCACAGCTCTCACAGCCCACACAGCCCACACTCTCATAGCCCACACAGCTCTCACAGCTCACACAGCTCTCACAGCCCACACAGCTCTCAAAGCCCACACAGCTCTCACAGCCCACACAGCCCCACAGCCCACACAGCTCTCACAGCCCACACAGCTCTCACAGCCCACACAGCCCTCACAGCCCACACAGCCCTTACAGCCCACACAGCTCTCACAGCCCACACAGCTCTCACAGCCCACACAGCTCTCACAGCCCTCACAGCTCTCACAGCCCACACAGCCCACATTCTCACATCCCACACAGCTCTCAGAGCCCACACAGCTCTCACAGCCCACACAGCTCTCACAGCCCACACAGCCCACACAGCTCTGGCAAAGATAATATCAGCAGCGAACAATCACTGGCAAAGACAATATTAGCAGCAAACAAACACTGGCTAAGACAATAACAGTAGCAAAGAAACACTGGCAAAGACAATAGCGGCAGCAAAGAAACACAGGCAAAGGCAATACCAGCAGCAAACAAACACTGGCAAAGATAATACAATCAGGGGGGCAGGGGCACGAAAAACAGCACAATCAGGTGACAGAAGGCCCGACAAATGGCACAATCAGGGCGCAGAAGGCAAGAAAAAACGGCACAATTAGGGGGCAGAAGGCAAGAAATACGGCACAATCAGGGAGCAGAAGGCAAGAAATACGGCACAATCAGGGTGCAGAAGGCAAGAAATACGGCACAATCAGGGGGGCAGAAATCAAGAAATATGGCAGAATCAGGGGGGGCAGAAGCAAGAAATACTGCACAATCAGGGAGGCCGAAGGCAAGAAATACGGCACAATCAGAGAGCATCTTGCTCCGGTCCAAAAATCGGATCCCTAGTGCTGCTCAGGTGGTCCCACAAGAATATTAACATATTTAAACGTTATCCACTAATAGAATTAGCATTTAAAAATCCTTGCAAATTCACTAAAAAAACCATAGGTTTCAGGCCATATTTAGTTAGGAATTAGCATTTAAAAAACCTTGCAAATTCACTGAAAAAAAACAAAGGTTTCAGGCCTTATATAGTTAGGAATTAGCATTTAAAAAACCTTTGAAATTCACTGAAAAACCCATAGGTTTCAGGCCTTATATAGTTAGGTATTAGCATTTAAAAAAACTTACAAATTCACTGAAAAAACCATAGGTTTCAGGCCTTATATAGTTAGGAATTAGCATTTAAAAAACCTTTGAAATTCACTGAGAAAACCAAAGGTTTCAGTCCTTATATAGTTAGGAATTAGCATTTAAAAAACCTTGCAAATTCACTGAAAAAGCCATAGGTTTTAGGCCTTATATAGTTAGGAATTAGCATATAAAAAACCATTGAAATTGCTCCTATATAGTTAGTTGTACTAACTATATTTTGCGCACCCGCAAACCACTGCTGATGATGTCACATATTACATCATTCATGACATGGTCAGTGACATCGCTGATGACATCACTGATGACATCTATTCTCAAATGACATCACTGATGACATCACTGATGACATCTCATTTGACATCACTGATCACATCACTGATGACATCCCACCACCCTCCTGAGGCACAGTCGGGAGCTAGTTATAGCGTTCTTTTGCGTGAAATACTTTTAAATTGTGATATTTGTGATTTTAAAACAATTGCACTTTACCTGCTCAGCCCCTGCTAGAAGCCTCCCCAACAGCGGTTCCAGCGCTGGGAAGGAGAGCTCATAGGAGGTTTGCCAGGCGCCATCGGCCACGCCGAGTCGAGGGACACGCCCCCCTCGAGGCCACGCCCCCTTGTGATCGTATATCTGGAGCGCTGAACTACGAGCGCGCCAGAATCCCACCACCCTCCTGAGGCACAGCCGGGAGCTAGTTATAGCGTTCTTTTGCATGAAATACTTTTAAATTGTGATATTTGTGATTTTAAAACAATTGCACTTTACCTGCTCAGCCCCTGCTAGAAGCCTCCCCAAAAGCGGTTCCAGCGCTGGGAAGGAGAGCTCATAGGAGGTTTGCCAGGCGCCATCGGCAACGCCGAGTCGAGGGACACGCCCCCCTCGAGGCCACGCCCCCTTGTGATCGTATATCTGGAGCGCTGAACTACGAGCGCGTCAGAATCCCACCACCCTCCTGAGGCACAGCCGGGAGCTAGTTATAGCGTTCTTTTGCATGAAATACTTTCAAATTGTGATATTTGTGATTTTAAAACAATTGCACTTTACCTGCTCAGCCCCTGCTAGAAGCCTCCCCAACAGCGGTTCCAGCGCTGGGAAGGAGAGCTCATAGGAGGTTTGCCAGGCGCCATCGGCCACGCCGAGTCGAGGGACACGCCCCCTCGAGGCCACGCCCCCTTGTGATCGTATATCTGGAGCGCTGAACTACGAGCGCGTCAGAATCCCACCACCCTCCTGAGGCACAGCCGGGAGCTAGTTATAGCGTTCTTTTGCATGAAATACTTTCAAATTGTGATATTTGTGATTTTAAAACAATTGCACTTTACCTGCTCAGCCCCTGCTAGAAGCCTCCCCAACAGCGGTTCCAGCGCTGGGAAGGAGAGCTCATAGGAGGTTTGCCAGGCGCCATCGGCCACGCCGAGTCGAGGGACACGCCCCCCTCGAGGCCATGCCCCCTCCCGCCCTATAACAATGTGTATGCACCGGAAGCGCAGCGGACGAGCGCAGCGGGCGCGACGAATGCGCGCCGAAGGCGCGCATAAGGCAAGCTCATCTGCGCTCGTCCGCACCGAGTCCGGGCCCAGGGCCAGAACCCCTGCCCCCCAAGCCAATGACCGCTTACACTACAGCGCGGATCTTCTTCGCAGTTTGAGGGTTTCCACGAGCAACCACAGTTGTCGCAGATATCACGCTGATAACGTGCCTCAGCTCTGCCCCGAGTGTCAAAACCCCCTCAAACCCAATACAATCACCAAACCGCTATATGATTTCCGTATGTTCTTATTGAATTGCCGCTCCCTTCCCAAACATACAGCCGAATTAACGCTTTTATTAGAAGAACACTCACCTGATATTCTGTTCCTAACAGAAACCTGGCTCTCCCCGGAAGCCGACCCAGCCGTAATAGCTGCGCTTCCATCAGGTTTCCAAATCTCGCGCCAGGACCGGTCTAAAGGGAGAGGAGGAGGCCTGGCTATAATCCACAAAGAACAGTTCCACTGCCGAGTGGTCTCCGAAACCATTCTAGATTGTGAAAGCCTAACTTTTAACATCGAACTATCACCTAATAAGTGCCTCTCGGGCACCCTGATCTACAGACCTCCGGGCCCCCCAAGGCAGTTCCATGTCAGCCTACCCTCAAATGTATCTGAACGCATTAATTCCACATCCAACTTCATCTTGCTAGGTGACTTTAACTTTCACTTTGACTCAGCCTCTGACCTCACTGCCTTGACTTTAGCAGATGACCTAGCAGCCCTGCTACTTTCCCAACGGGTCACTTCGCCCACCCATGTGAAGGGCCATCTGCTTGACCCAGTCTTCAGCAACTGCACTGACCTCCTAACCAGTCCACCCATCCCCCTACCCTGGACGGACCATTTCTTGATCCCAATCAACTGGACTATCTCTAAACCCCCTGAACCTACCCCTACCACAAGACTCACAAGAGCCTGGTCCCATCTAACAGCTGACAATTGGATTAACACACTTATGGAGAATCCACCCCTGATCACTGACAACCCCGGTCTAGCTAACCAGGCATACGTTAATTGGATCTCCCAATCTCTCGCCACTGCTCTTCCGAAAAAGGAAATCACGCTGAAACGCCTCCATAAAACTGCCCCATGGTACACGGAGACTTTGAGAGACAAAAAACGTCTTTGCAGGAAATCCGAAAGACGATGGCGAACCGACTATTCATCGGGAAAAAAAAAACTCTATCGAGAATCTATTAGCGACTACAAAAGTCTGATAAAAGAAGCCCAGGCCGCTTACTTCTCGGAGAAAATCGTGCTCGCAAAATCCAAACCCAAGGAAATTTTCAAAATCATAAAAGAATTAACAAAACAACCTCCCAGCCCATTGATGGACAGATCCACTTCCCACTGTAATAATGTTGCCGAATTTTTTCACCAGAAAATCAGCTCCATCTACTCGGCCTTCCCCCTGAACAATCTCTTTCCTCCAATTCCCCCCTTACACTCCACCGAACCCCCCCCCCAGCCAACAGCCACCTACACTCTCTCATTTTCCTCCATTGGAACTTGCCTCGCTTGAACCTTTGGCACGCAAAGTCAAATCCGGGTCCCCCAACGATCCAGCCCCTCCGGAGATAATAATGGCAGCCTCACAGACCACCCTACCCATATTAAAGGAGGTTCTAAATACCTCCATCTCCACGGGTACGGTCCTCACAGTCTGGAAGCAGGCTATGGTGAGAGCCCTGCTAAAGAAGCCCAATCTGGACCCCACGGATCTAAGCAACTACTGCCCCATATCCCTGCTCCCCTGGGCAAGCAAGATCCTGGAGAAATACATACATCACCAGTTAATAAACTTCCTAGAAGACCACCATCTACTGGACCCCACCCAAACCGGCTTCAGACCCAAACATGGGACCGAGACCGCCCTCCTCATGGTCACCGAGGAGGCTAGAAAAATCCTAGATCAGGGAGGATCAGTGGCAGTGATCCTCCTTGATCTCAGTGCGGCCTTCGATACGGTCAGCCATGTCACCCTGCTGCACCGCATGTCCCAGGTCGGGATCAAGGGTAAAGCGTGGTCCTGGTTTCGGTCATTCTTAGAAGACAGATCCTTCCAGGTGTTTGAAGGCGAGTCGGTCTCCACCAGCAGACCTTTGAAATGCGGTGTTCCCCAAGGCTCCTCTCTAAGCCCTGCACTTTTTAACCTGTACATGAGGCCACTGGCCGATGTCGTCCGCCCGTTTGGGATTAAGATCATTTCCTACGCGGACGACACGCAGCTTGTGGTCTCCCTGACACAGGAAACCAATCTACCTGTACAGGGCGGGCTTAGAGAGTGTCTGGAGGATGTAAAGACTTGGATGTCCCAATCGTCCTTAAAATTAAATGGAGACAAAACCGAGCTTATGGTCCTCGGCAACTCGGTCCCAAGCTTCCCTGTCGCCCTCTGGCCACCCAGCATGGGCCCTCCACCAACCCCCAAAAACAGCATCAAAAGCCTGGGAATATGGATGGACAGATCCCTTTCCTTCAACATACAAGCTACGAAACTTTCGGCTACCTGCTTTGGCATCATGAAGATGCTTAGGAAAATTTTCCCTCTCCTCCCCATGGAAGCCAGACAAGCAGCTGTACAAGGCCTGATCCAATCCCGCCTTGATTTTAATAACGTTCTTTACCTCGGCGCCCCAGAATCCACCTTGAGAAGGCTGCAGACTGTGCAGAACTGTGCTGCACGCATGCTACTCGACCTCCCCCGCAGACAGTCAGTAAGGTCCGGGCTGGTTACTCTCCACTGGCTACCGGTGCGCCAGAGAGTTATGTTCAAAGCCTTGTGCATAGCCCACCAGTCATTCTGGAACTCTGGCCCCAGGATCACACAGGACCTAATCAATCATTACAGGCCCAATAGGAATCTAAGATCTAACCAGACCTTTCTAGCAGTAACCCCGAGAGTGAAAAGATCCAGATCTGGAGGTAGGTCGTTCTCCCACAATGCTGATAGGGCCTGGAATGCCCTTCCATTGTACTTAAGATCCAACCCCAACCTTACGGCCTTCCGTAAACAATTGAAAACCTTCCTATTTCACCCAGTCTAAACTTCCTCTCTCTCCCCCCTGTGTTCCTCAGGGTTGGACCTTCGGTATTCCTAGCGCTTGGACGCCTCCGGGCAGCAATTCGCGCTCTACAAATTCACATCCTATCCTATCCTATCCTATCCTATTCATGTGATAATACGATGCACCTCCTCACACTCTAATATAACCTTTGATACACCCAGTGTTAAATACAGACTACCATTCTTGAAACCATTGACACACCAATACCAGTTACTACATAGGCACTCACTGATTCCTAAGTCTACACACACATTCACTCAATCACCCATACAATCACTCATACATACATTCACTCATCAATACAACACTATCATATGCACTCATACACCTATGCAGACTATCACACACTGCCACTCATCCATGGAGTTACTCACACACCCAGTCATCTATACAGTTATACACACAACACCTTACTTATTCAAACATATACTATCACATACTTACTCTCTTATACAATCACTGGTACAATCACGGATACAAGTAAACATTGATCTGCACAGAGTCACACACCTCCCAGCCAGCCACACACACTCAGTCTCCCATACAAAGACTTGGGCAACCAATCAATAACCCATATAGCCAATCATATAGCTACTGATTAACACATGCAGCAGCTTACACAACAACAAACATACTGATGCACATATTCAGACAGTTTAGTCACTAACCCATGCATTCAGTAAGACACATTTAATCACTCACTCATACAGTCAGTCACGCACCTACTAAATCCTTCATCCAGACACTTATACATCCACTCATTCTTCAATATGTAAAACATATTTAAACTTTACAGAAACACACAGTCACTGGATGATGTCATCAGTGATGTCATCAGTGATGTCATTTGAGATGTCATTAGTGATTTCAATAGTGATGTCACTGACCATGTCATGAATGATGTAATATGTGACATCATCAGCAGTGGATTGCGGGTGCGCGAAATATAGTTAGTACAACTAACTATATAGGAGCAATTTCAATGGTTTTTTATATGCTAATTCCTAACTATATAAGGCCTGAAACCTATGGTTTTTTCAGTGAATATATATATATATATATATATATACACACAATATACACACACACATATATATATAGGCTCACATTTCACTTGTACAAAACCATGGTTGTATGTGTGAGTGCGTGGCTGTGTCATTGGCTGTATGGGTGAATGTGTGGGTGTGTGAGTACCTATCCGGGTGAGTTTGTGGTTGTGGGTGTTTCTGTATGGGTGATTGAGTGGGTGTATGAGTGGCAGTAAGGATGTATGATGGTGTGTAAGGGGCAGTATGTCTGTATGACTGAATGTGTGAGTGGCTGTATTGGTGAGTGAGTGGGCACATAAGTAGCTGTACGGGTGAGTTAGTGGGTGTGTGAGCTACAGTATGAGTGAGTGGCTCTATGGATGAGTGATTGGTTGTGTGAGTACTGATATGGGGCTGTGACTGGGTATGTGCAGGGTTGTGTGGGAGTGGCAGTGTATGTATGGGATATTTTATGGGGGTGTAAGTGGGGGTGTGATGTTCTGTAGATGATTTCATCAGTGATGTCATCAGTGATATCATTTAAGACGTCATCAATGATATCATCAGTGATGTTACTGATCATGACAGGAGAAGTAATGTATGAGGTCATAAGTGCTGCATTGTTGGGACATACATTATAGTTAGCTCAGGTAATTATAATTGCTGAATGTCTCTGGTTGTGTATGAGTGAAATGTGGGCCTAACTATAATAATCCTGTAACCTTTGGGTTTTTTCATTGAATTACTACACTTTTTAATTCTATTTCCTAAATATATATTCACTGTAACCTTTCTTTTTTTCAATTAATTTTTAAGGTTTTCTAAATTCTATTTTCTAACTATAACAACCCATGTACCCTTTGGTTTTTTAAATGATGTTTTAAAATTGTATTTCTTTAGTGTAAATTGTAACCTTTGAGAGTGAGTGAGTGCATGAGTTCTCAGTGGGTGTGTGAGTGTCTCAATGGGTGTTCAAGCAGGTGTGTGAACGTCTGCATTGTCTGGGAGTGGATGCATAAGTGTCTCACTGGGTTTGTCAGTGAGTGTGTATGTGAATGTCTCAGTGGGCTTGCGAGTGGATGAATGAATGTATGAGTGGGTCTGTGAGTGGGTGCATGAGTCTTAAGTGACTCATGAGTGGGTGTGTAAGTCTGTGAGTGGGTATGTGAGTAAGTAGATCAGTCTGTGTGGGTCTGTGAGGGAGTGCATGAGTCTCTGAGTGGGTCTGTGAGTGGCAGTGTGGGTGTCTGAGAAGGTTTGTGAGTGGGTCATGAATTCCCCAGTGGGTGTATGAGTGTCTCATTGGGTCTGTGATTGGGTGCGTGAGTCTATTGTAGTGTAGTTCCTATTTTCCCATTAGGCCCTGCGCATTGGAATAACATAAACAGTAGTATCGACGTATAAGTGCGGATCTTCCAGGTCTCCACTGACTATGCTAAACTTAATTGGGTTTGTTACCAACTAGCTCAGAGGTCACTGGAAACTTTCTTGACTGAATAGGAAGTGATCAGCTTCCCTGGCACAGCCAAGAAGGGATTCAGTTTTCCAACAACCGTGCAACATGACAACTTTGCTCCTCAGATAAGAGTCAATCTCTAGAGTCGTGTGAACAATAGACAGTTATTTTACTCAGTCAGTGGTTGTGCAGTTTACTTTCACAATATGTAGAGAATAGAGAGACGGGCGTTGTCAATAAAGGGTAACATTTCTTGAACAGTCTTTCTTCTCGTACAAGAGAAATGAATTGCCACAATTGCAAGACTTGTTATTATAAAAAGTACGTACAGTAAGATGAGTATTGCGAAATAATACTGTAAAAGCATTGATATGGTTTCTTAGCCATACAATGGTTTAAAATGAATAAAACATATATACATTCATATATATATTAGGCTAAAATATATACTCAACTGGTGCTTCTAACTACGCCTACCCCAGTGTACCTGACCTAAGCCTAATACTTGGGAGGGGAGTAAGTAAGTAGCTTTAGTTAAGTTGGTTTTGCCAAGGTTTGCTTCAAGAATTCTCTCTAAGGGTTTAGTCAACACCATACCTCTGGAATAGAATGATGGAGGTCTGGTATCTCCTTCAGGGGGTCGATATCCCAGTCACCCGCAAGGGTAGACTAGAAACGCCGGAGCTGGATTTCTCTGCAGGAGAAAAGACAGCGTCTCTCTCAGCGCGTCGAGGAGGAGGAGGAGGGGCAGCGTCCGCGGGCAGCTTGAATCTGCTGGGCTCTTGCAGGGGACAGCTGTTCAGCTCCCAAGTTCACCACACCATCTTTCGCTAGTTAGCAGCGATAGCAGTAGCGATAGCAGCTATGGTATCATCAACATAACAGCAGCTTCAGCAGCAGCGAGACAGCGTTTGCTTAAGGCAACGTTGGTAATATTTATACCTGAAAGGTGCCTTGTTTGACGTAAGTTTTTGGACATAAGACGTCAATAAAGATGTCACTAGGAAGTGATTGTCTATCAGTGCTCATTAGAGTTCTATTACTAATCAAAACATAGCAAGCGGGGATTTCCCAGGTTGCTGAGTTTTGTATCTTGTTGAAGAACTCGGAGTGTTAATCTAGGAATCTTAGATAGTAACTTCTGCTATGTCATTGCACTAATTGGTTGCAAAGGAAGTGGCAGAGAAAGCGATTCTGAAATGTGGCTCTGTTCGTGTGAGGCCAGAGACGATTTTCTGAATATTGCACTTGAACGGTTATGCCAATATAGGGAATAAATGGATTTATAGCCGAATAGGGGCATAAGGTCGCAGTATCGATCAGGGTCCTAGATTAGAACACTACACCCACTCCACGAATTCATGTCCATCAAATTACTAGAACTAGAGCAATAAGATGCATGTGTAACATTGCCCACCCCAAAATACATATATGCATTTGAAATAGGCGTATTTGTAATACGTGAAAATTTAGGTACTGTACGTTTTTGAAGCATAGAAATCATTCAAAAATTATAGCATATGAAATCAATGAACGATTATGCAAAAAGAATTACACATGAAATATCTCTGAATACAGAAGAAGGGCGAGATAATTTCATCACATATAAATGCATTGCAGTAAAATGTGCTAGAGGCTGGTGTAAAGTTATTATGGGCCCGATGTAGGTCGGTCGGTAACGGCCGAAAATCGGTATTTTCGGCCGTTACCGACCGGTATACCTGAAATGGTATGTAAGGGCACAATTTTACAGAATCGGTAAATTTACCGATTCGGTAAATTTACCGATTCTGTAAAATACCGAATCGGTATTTTTACCGATTCGGTAATTCTCCGATGTAGGTGGGACTCTTCAGAGTCCCATGAGCCTTAACAAATCGGTATTTTACCATCAAATCAAATTTGATGGTAAAATACCGATTCAGGTGTGCATGCACATGTGTGCATGCACACCTATGCCATGTGACAGGCAGACCTGCCCTTAGGGCAGGTATGCCTGCCACATGACACCCATGCCTGTTTTGGGGGTGCTAGAGGGTGTCAAAGTGACACCCCCTGCACCCTTGTGTGAATCGGTATTTACCGATTCTGTAAATACCGAATCGGTAATGCCCATTCATTCCTATGGGCTTTGAAGCCCATAGGAATGAATGGGCATTACCGATTCTGTATTTACAGAATCGGTAAATACCGATTGGTAAAGATTCGGTATTTGAACATCTGGATATACCTACATATCCACACTTTAGATTTACCGATTTTTAATTACCGAATCAGTAAAATTCGGTAATTAAAAATTGGTAAATCTAATTTACCTACATCTGGCCCTATGTCTCTAGATGTGTATAGAAATAGAAGTAGAAGCTTCTGTTCTCTAAGAATAGTTTTACTTTAAGCAAAGAATTTTTCGTGCCAAAAAAAAATTAATATTAAAAAGTGTTCAATTCAAAATAATCCTTGCTTGAATGGGGAAATTAGAGTTCCAACGCTTTTAGCAGTTTTTGTTGTTCAAAACTGAAGGCCGAATTCAGAGTTCATGGGAACGCTGTGTGTGTTCGAATGCTTCTCTATTGTTTCTGTTCGGGGGAGAACATCATATCAGACAGGCTCTCAAAGAATTGGTCTACAAAATCAGGTGACAGTTCGACCAAATTCGATAGTGCTGTAACTTGGCAGGTGTGAGAATGATTGCTGTCATCAAAGTCTGGATCAGCAATGCTCACAGAAGGTCGTACCTGGGTGATGTTGCTTTTGTCACTCGCTCCACTGTTACCACCTAGTCGTAGCACAGGAGTCTCAACGAATGCCGTCATCAGGATTGGTAGCGGCTGGGGACAACACAATGCGTGAGCCGTTATCGGACTTAGCAAAGTATCGATATCCATTGGTACTGCTGATGGAAGTGAAAGGCAGGTGTCCAACACGCACTCATCTCCGCATAGCATACATCGAAGTACAGGTAAGATGCAATTTTGCCATATCGGTCTGAATGAAAGGAACCAGGTCATGTTTAGATCTCTCAGCCTGGCCAATCCAAGGACTCTAGTTATTCTGTCCCGCTAGCACACTGCTAGGATTGTTTCTTCCATTCCCATAGGAGTCATGTCTGAGCTGTGGCTTGCCATAACGAAGCAGGTGGGTCAAAAATAAAATCCCTGCTATAAGTCCCAAACATAGGGGTATGCCGCCAAAAACAGAGTGGACAAAATTTGGAACGATTCCCAGAATTGCTTGAAATGGTGTTAGCAGTCCCGTAAAAATCGTCTTAAATATGCCTGGGATGCCTGTGGCACTAGACATGTTAAGGAGTTGGCTCAACATTTCTACGAAATGCACGGGGCAATTTGCTGATAAAAGGGCATGAACCTCCGTAGCTGTCCTTGCAACTAGGAGATCATACGTCTCTTTTGATGACGTGATGGGCACTGTTGTCTGTAAAAGCACAGATTTGGAAGTTACGCTTACGAGATAACTTTTCCCTGGCAAAAGGCCACAACATCTGTGATCCGTTCTTAGAATGTAACTCCCATTCGCGAGTTGCATAAAGAAAGGCTCTATCTGCGTTTCAGGTGTGACAAGCTGGTGGCATGAAAGGTTGTTAGAATTACCTTCACGGGCTCCGTGCAAATTAATACCCTGGCACAAAAGTATACCGCTTAGTGAACGTTTACAGTTTTCACCACTAAGAAATAAATTTTTGTCGCTGTCACTATAGCATGAATGTGTGTATGGTAATTTCCATGCTGACTTAACATATCCTTTACCTAATCGTCCATACTGGCCAGTAGGTATGTATTCAAGGCACTTTTTAAATCGGAAAGTTGTTATCGGAATAGTGATAATTCCGTGTATTATCCATTCAATGAGAGGACTTTCTGACATTGTCAATGGTAATCTCTCAAGTTTTTCGATGCTCAGGATTGTATAGCCTGCTCCTTTCTGTGCCAAGCTGATTTGTTTATCAGTAAGGTTAAAAATGGAAAACAATGACGTTGTGTTGATTAAACGCCAAGGCACATAGCCTGAACGAAGATTTTGCAGCGTCCAGCCTAATTGTACAATAGAACGTAATTGCGACTGGCCATGCTGTAACATTAGCAAGTCTCTGTCTATTATATCAAAGGCAGAGGATACAATATTGTCCAACTAATATATTCTGGAGGACAGAGTCATTAACCCATTGTCCACTACAGAAAGGGATTTTTCCAAATTAATACGATCAATTTCTCGTATTTTTTCAGCTGTTTCAATTTGTGTGACTTTCCAAGCCTCGGTTTATGCAGCATAGATACTGGTCGCTATGAAACACTTTTGACGCTGTTTGCGTGGTCCCATAATAAAATCACGCAAATCAGCACCATCTTTAAGTAAAGATAAGTGTTGCTTAATTTCAGCCAGTGTGGATGATCCTAGCCATTCGAGGCAGAGTTTCCCTACACTGTATGTTGTTACTATCCCTGGATGTTGTCTCTGGGAGTATCTAGGGTCTTGTCTGGTCATTTTTAACCCCTGCGTTTTGTTCAGGAATCTATCTTGACAGTTGTTTGTGTCAGTAGGCCAGATTAACCACTTTTTCCAATCAGGATGTGTTCTGTTAAAATGTAAAATTTTAGTTACGTCTATTTCAATATCTGTTGTTACATTATCAGGTATTCGCTTTGGAATAGACGGTTTGTTTAGGTCTTTGATCTTAGCTAGGCCAAGACAGGATGTTTGATGAATTGTGTCAATTAAAAACATCATTTGTTCTGGTATCATGCAGGTTCTGAATAGTGCTTCTAGGCCTTGTACCAGCCAATCTTTCGTACCCCAAATGGTTTTTGTTTCAATGTTATTTTTCCAATAATCAAAACCAAATGTCATCATTTTTTCATAAAATGCTTCTGAATATATTAATTTAGTGTTTGTCAGCATTGTTTTCATTCCTGTTTTATCTAACAGTTTGTAATAAAACGTTTCTGCATCACTGGTGTTAAACCCTGAGAAGTACTTGAATTTCTCAAAGAATGTTTTAGAACTGCTTTTAGGTGGTGTAGCACAATGTTCCCATTGATTATACTTAAAAACATTTCTAGGCTGTGCAGATTTATGCAAATAATGATCGCCATAATGTGTATAACAGAACAACTGTTCATAACTAGACGAACCTTGTAAATAATCTGTGAATCTAGCTGACATTACTAAATCAGACATCATGTCATTAATACTGTTAAAGTCCCAATCATCAGAGAATGTACTATGTTTTACAAAGTCACTTAAGGAAACCTTCAGTTGATGAGGATACTTCAGGATCTTGACCGGACCATAGATCTCATAGTCAGTTTTCTCCCATACTACCCCACCGGGTATTGGAATGGCTGTGACATTTACTGTTGACAGTTCTCTTTTCTTCACGTGGGATGATCTGTGTGGTTGGAGGACTAGGTTGATGTTCTGACTTGCTGTGTCCATTGTACTATATTTTCCCTCAATGAATTTTCCCAAACAAAGTACCATGATGAGCCAAAGCAGGAGGAAAAATACACCTAGACCGAACCAGAATTCTAACCAAGGGGAAATAAGGTAGATTTCCTTCAGTTGATGAAAGAGTTCCGTTGCTTTTTCTTTAAAAGTCATTTTTGTTTCTGGCATCACTTCGGGGTTACTTTGATCCTCGGAAAAGTTGTCGAAGTCGATGAAATAACCAGAGGCAGTTCTGTCAATTGTTGGGATTGTTCTTTCAATCTGTCTTTCGGTAGCACTTTCTGATGCCACATCATTGTAGACCGGTGTTTCTTGACGAACTGTTTCAATCTGTGTCTCAAGAGGCACGAGTTCCATGGCATTATTGCATAGTCCTTCTCTGTGCACTGCAGGCTGATCGAATGTGATTAGTCTTTCAGTTTGAACCTCTTGGATTGTTGCAAGTTTGGGTATTCTGTTGTTTCTCGGGAGTCCACTGGGCCTACTGTTGATTATAGGCCACATGCTTGTGGTTTTACCAGGTCGATAGATACAACTCTGTTCTCCTTTTTACCAGCAAGGGGCGGTAGTACTACTGATCTTGTTCCGGTGACTGCCAAGACAGGTACTGCTTTTCTGTAAGAAGGCCCAAATTCCTTCTTCACCGCTATTTTTTTCTCTGACTAGATCCCCAATCTTTGGAATCCAGACAGGCCTTGCTGGGGCTGTTGCTTGTGGTGCCTCGTCAGTGGTATCTGGCTGTTGCTTTAACTTTATGTTGCTTAAGGATTTTCTTGTTTCATTCAAGTCCTGTAAAACAGCCAAACGATCTTTGATGTCAAAGTCTGTTTTCTCATCTTGTACCACTGATACTTGACTATCTAAGTCCTGAATTCTCATTCTAATTCCGAACAATAGTTCGTATGGGCTGAAACCTTTTAGAGAATTTCTTGGCAAGTTATTAAGACTGGTTTGGACACTTATTAAATTTTTGACCCACCCAGCGCCTGAACCTAATACCTTCGCTGTTATAGATCGCTTTATGTCCTGGTTTTTTCTTTCTACCACACTATTCCCTTCGGGGTGTGACGGACAAGAATACTGCAACCCATTCCCATGCCGGCCATGGCCTCCCTATAAGCTCGAGAGCTAAAAGCAGGACCCTGGTCAGAATGGAACATGGCAATTGCGTATGTGCCGATAAAGACTCGCAGATCTTTTAGAAGCGTTCTGGCGTCAGCCGAGCGCTGGGGCCACATTTTTTAAGTGTGTTTAGCCTTAATGATGTACAATGGGGCGCGTTTCTCTTTTTTGATTGCACGAATATATTGCCTAATGCTTTCTATTAGGGCTTCTGACACTACACTGGCCGGTTCTTCACTGCGATCTATGTTGCAGTCTTCACAGTTTTTTGCAAACTCATGAATGCCTTCACTCATTTCCGGCCACCAGTACTCTGATTCTAATTCTCTCAGAGAGTCCCTGATTGTTTGGTGTCTCAGACCCAATCCCATATGTGCTTCCTGTAATAGGAAGCCCCTCCGGTCCCTGTTTGGAATTACCCTATCCCCCACTCCAGGGATTCGAGCAAAAGGAACGGAGTTTGCATCGATTACGTATGCATAATTGAGTGGATAGTTCACAGGTAGTGCTGCACAGTCGCCTTTTACGGTCGTTTTTACTGCCAGAATGGTTTCCCCGTCTATGTATTTTTCTGTACACTTTTTTGTGGCTACGGAAGCCGGTTTAGTTGCTTCCGCTGTGGCTGTATTAGCCAATGAATTCCCTGCAACGTGAACGCCATCACGTTGAAGACTCTGTGCGTGTATCACGTGAGTCTTTTGTAGTTCCTTCTGTAAAAGAGCTACCTGTTTCCAGAGCAATTTATGCTTTATTGTGGCACCTGTGTCATCTTTGTAATCGTTTTCAATCCAGCTCTGCAATTTATTATTGTAAGAGTTGACGCAAAAATGAGAATCGCACGCGATTAGTGTTGGGAATTCACGTTCTGCATTTTCGAGCGCCATCTTTAAACATCTGATTTCAGCTCTCTGAGCCGAACAGTACTTTACTGATTCAGTTTTTGTTATTTTCGGTCTGAATTTACCGCACAGCCAACGACCTTTAACAATCGCACAGGCTGCATCGTAGGATTTGCTCTCTACGTTGAAATGCTGTACAAATCTATCTGTATAGATTATACAGGCGTACTGTGGGAGAGGCAGAAGTTCGATTGGCAGAGGATATTCTTCTTCATATTCTAAATCATTCAGTTCTTCGAATTGCGGGCGAAATAGTATTTCACATCTTCCGCTCCAAGAGAATCTACATACTGTATCCAATTCGGATCCAGTGACACTGTAGGCAGGTTTACTGGGCTGAATAGCGCCTTGAAGGTGGATTCCGCTGTGAGGATAATAATCCTTTTACCATGTGCTAGTTCTCGTTCATTTGCTAATGCAATCTGCACTGCTTTCACAGTTCTTTCTGTGTGACTGAATGTTTTTTCTACTTGTGTGTACAAGTGAGATTTAATTGAAATTGGTACCTTTTCTCCCTCATTAGAGGTCAGGTACGTGAATCCGCATCCTCCTGGGATGACTCGGATTACAAGATCGCGTGTGTTGTCACGTGTATCTAATTTTGTTTTTGCTAACATGTCTGTTTGCAGTGATCTCAAAATTTCTGTGTGTTTTTGAGTCCAATTGATTTGTTAA
Source organism: Lissotriton vulgaris (assembly GCF_964263255.1). Taxonomy (NCBI): domain Eukaryota; kingdom Metazoa; phylum Chordata; class Amphibia; order Caudata; family Salamandridae; genus Lissotriton; species Lissotriton vulgaris. The sequence goes on along the minus strand of NW_028249546.1, from coordinate 39,226 downwards.
AAATCAGGTTTCATTAGTTCGTAGAGAGGTTTAACCCTCTCTGCGTAATTTAGAATGTATGTTCTTCCGAAATTCAGAAAACCTAGTATGGATTGTAAATTCTTCAGCGTTTTTGGAGCTTGGAGTACAGCGCACTTCTCTAAGAAGTTGTCCGCTAGGCTTTTTCCTTCACTTGATGATTTGTATCCTAAAAATAATACTGTCAGATGGGCAATTCGAGACTTTTTAAAGTTGAATTTGTAACCCTCTGCTGCAAACCCAAGTATAATGGTGTTCACTCTTTTCAAGTGAGTATCCAAGTTGTCATCTGTGAGATAGATATCATCTACGTAAGATAATGCCTCATCATCATATATTTGTAGTAACTCTGTTACTCTACCTGAGAATAGTCCAGGGCTGTTCTTGAACCCCTGTGGGAGTCGATAGAATTTTTTCTGAGACCCCATTACGGAGAAAGCGGTCAAATACCTGCTTTCTGGTGCAATGTTTTGACAAAAGAAACCATTCGATATGTCTAATGTTGTTTTATATTTTTTCCTAACTATGTTATTCATTAGGGCTGCATTATGCGAGTTTTGTACTGCAAATGTTTTGCAACATGCATTAAGGTGTCTGTAGTCCAAAACTAGACGGTATGAATTGTCTGGCTTGGAGACAGGAAACAAAGGATTGTTCATTTGAGAGGTGCATGTTTCAATCACCCCCTGGTATTCAAGTTGATCTAAGATCTCTCTGACTTGTTTTTTAGCTTCTTGCTTAATGGGATACTGCCGTTGGGCAGTTGGTTCACCTTTTAACTGGCTTTTGTGAGGAGGTGAGTCCTCATCCCATCCTACATGATTTTTATATAATGCCGGTGCCTGGGCTACTGCCCATTTCCTTACATAAGTATATTTTTTGTGAATCGGAATGTGATTCGAGAAGGCAGGCATAATCATTTCTTCACCACGAAGGCACTCCCTGACAAACTCTGGGGGCCAATCTTTTTCAGCTAACAGAATATCATAGCCTTTTGAGAGTTTATCCTAAAATAGACCCTTTATTTTCCTAGTCTAATCACCCTCTATACGCAATGTTATTTCGTATATTTTATGGGGCTCGCTAAGTCTGGTGTCTGCAGTTTCAACCTGAATGTATTCATCCGTGTCCACTGTCTCCAGATGACTCATCAAGATCTTGCGGGCTATACTGATTTCTGCTGCACTGTCTAGCATTGTCTGTGCCCACTCCCCGTTTTTCAACTGTGTCCTCAGTATTCTCGGCAAGGTTGATTACTCTAATACTGGCTACCTTCTTTTTCGGAAATTGAGATTTTTTACTCTGAGCAGGTTCCTTGTCTTTGGACTTGGTGTGCTCTCCTGGGTCTGACCGTCCTCTTCTTTCCGATTTCTGCGAAAAAGATCGAGAGGGACGTGTATCAATACTTTGATATCTATCAGGTTTTTTCAATTTATCCCTATTTCTAAGGTTATATCTTTTCTCAGAGGGCTCCCTCTGGGGAGACTGGTGTTCTCGAGTCGGAGTTCTTTCCCTCCGTCGAGGAGACCTTCCTCTGGACTGGAAAACTTTTTCCTTGGGAGTGGATTGTTTATTTCCATCCCAGCTCTTTTTAGGAGTGTTTGAATTATTTTTAATAAATAATTTTCCAGGATTTTCGAGCAGTTGGGGCTTAACTGCTTTTCCACCCAAGCGGTCTCTACCTAATTCTTCATAGCACTTTTCTATGATTCTGGCAAGCTCAACTGGCTGATCTGTTATATCTGTTTCCTTTAACTTCTGTCGGATCACCAGAGATGCTGCTTCTCCTTTTATATTGGCTAATAATATAGCCGAGACCTGCTTAAAGTCTTTCAGTAATTTCATACCAAGAGTTAAAGCAGGTTCTGGACCGTATTCATTTTGAATCTGTCTTAGTACATCTGGTATTACCGCCATAGACGGAACACCATGTGTTTTTGTGTAAATGGAAGCAAAGACTGTACCCCAAGTGTCACAGTCCTCCACGTGTGGTGCGATTCCCATAGGAAGGCAGATTGTCAAGATTCTGTGTTTCTCGATAGGGGTAGTATCCGGAAATACTGCCTCTATTTGAGTGATTTTTTGTGCTAGCCAGAAAGGAATTTGTTCCCGTTTTATGGGTGTTTTACCAAGACATGACTGTATGTTCTGTGGTGTGATTTTATTAGTGTTCCCCTGATGAGGGGTCAGCTGTGGTACATTAACAGCTGGTTGGACTGTTGTAGTCCGCATTACATATTGGACTAATTGCCTATGTATTTTTATAAGTGTTTTAGCTGTACTAACAGCTCTTCTCTAGACATTTTTGCAATGTCCAGATGTGGTGTGTAGCTGGCTAGAACCGGCCACGTTGCTCCTGGTCTACCTTGTGGACCGAGCCTGGTAATATGATCATTATGTTTTTGGGCGCCATTAAACCAGAGCATGTGCTCTTGGAATTTTAGTGGGATTTCAGTCTCCTTGAAAGGAGCGTACTCTTCCGGTGGATCCTCTACTGTATAGTAGTGGAACTCGTGTCTGCTGATATTCGTGTGCCTCTATCACGAAGACGACTGTGCCACCTTGTGTGGTCAGTCCATTTTCTATAAGTTTTAACGTTATAGATTTTCTTAAATGTGCCGGGATGATTATTGCACCCGGTTCAGTAGTAGTGTCGGGACCCTGCTGAGTCGCATCTGCTGCGGCCCCAGTGGTTCCGTTTTCTCCTGCCATTGTATAAATGCAAGGTTTGCAGAGCAGGTCTCCAAGGAGACAAAGATTAGGTGCACAATATTTTGGAACACTGTATCCTTCAACGTTGAATAAACCAGAGCTTTACATAGGAATCTCTTCCTACTGAGTTCGGGCAGATTTTAACCTTTCACCCACTCCAGACGTCTATTGGAGTATTTACGAGAGAAAGGGGTCTGGGTGAAAAATGCACGACTGAGTTACTCTAACGTCTTGCGTTAGTTTATCGCCTTACCAAACGTTGGGCGCCATGTAGTGTAGTTCCTATTTTCCCAGTAGGCCCTGCGCATTGGAATACCATAAACAGTAGTATCGACGTAGAAGTGCGGATCTTCCAGGTCTCCACTGACTATGCTAAACTTAATTGGGTTTGTTACCAACTAGCTCAGAGGTCACTGGAAACTTTCTTGACTGAATAGGAAGTGATTCAGAAAAGGGGGTGGTGATGAACAGAGTGTCTGAATTAAGCAGACAACTCTTACCCAGTCCAAAGATCAGGGCTTGATCCATCACCGTTATTTATCACACTGCACCATCCCAGCTCAGAACCTGGCTATATGCAAATCAGTCTGTCCCTGGCCCAGTGCATCATGGGAACAGGGCAGACTAAACTACCAAGCCAATTCTTCACCAGAAAGGAGACAAGCTACCGAGACCAGTTTCTGACATTTCAGCCGTCTTCGGCCCGGCTGTCCATCACCACCCCCTTTTCTGAATCGTTTTGTCCACCATAAGCGTGGAAGGGTATACTCAGATGTGAGTCCCTTGCTCATTGCACCATCAGGATTCAAGCAAGCCGGGCCGATGACGGCTGCAATGCCAGAAACCGGTCCCCTGAAGCTTGTTTCCTTCCCAGTATAAGAATTGGCTTGGTAGTTTGGTTTGCCCTGTTCCCATGATGCACTGGGACAGGGACAGACTAATTTGCATGTAGCCAGGTTCTGAGCTGGGATGGTGCAGTGAGCTAAAAAACGGTGATGGATCAAGCCCTGATCTGTTGACCGGGTAGGAGTATTCTGCTTAATTCAGAAACTCTGTCCATCACCACCCCCTTTTCTGAATCGTTTTGTCCACCATAAGCGTGGAAGGGTATACTCAGATGTGAGTCCCTTGCTCATTGCACCATCAGGATTCAAGCAAGCCGGGCCGATGACGGCTGCAATGCCGGAAACCGGTCCCCGGAAGCTTGTTTCCTTCCCAGTATAAGAATTGGCTTGGTAGTTTGGTTTGCCCTGTTCCCATGATGCACTGGGACAGGGACAGACTAATTTGCATGTAGCCAGGTTCTGAGCTGGGATGGTGCAGTGAGCTAAAAAACGGTGATGGATCAAGCCCTGATCTGTTGACCGGGTAGGAGTATTCTGCTTAATTCAGAAACTCTGTCCATCACCACCTCCTTTTCTGAATCGTTTTGTCCACCATAAGCGTGGAAGGGTATACTCAGATGTGAGTCCCTTGCTCATTGCACCATCAGGATTCAAGCAAGTCGGGGGCGATGACGGCTGCAATGCCAGAAACCGGTCCCCGGAAGCTTGTTTCCTTCCCAGTATAAGAATTGGCTTGGTAGTTTGGTTTGCCCTGTTCCCATGATGCACTGGGACAGGGACCGACTAATTTGCATGTAGCCAGGTTCTGAGCTGGGATGGTGCAGTGAGCTAAAAAACGGTGATGGATCAAGCCCTGATCTGTTGACCGGGTAGGAGTATTCTGCTTAATTCAGAAACTCTGTCCATCACCACCCCCTTTTCTGAATCGTTTTGTCCACCATAATCGTGGAAGGGTATACTCAGATGTGAGTCCCTTGCTCATTGCACCATCAGGATTCAAGCAAGCCGGGCCGATGACGGCTGCAATGCCAGAAACCGGTCCCCGGAAGCTTGTTTCCTTCCCAGTATAAGAATTGGCTTGGTAGTTTGGTTTGCTCAGTTCCCATGATGCACTGGGACAGGGACAGACTAATTTGCATGTAGCCAGGTTCTGAGCTGGGATGGTGCAGTGAGCTAAAAAACGGTGATGGATCAAGCCCTGATCTGTTGACCGGGTAGGAGTATTCTGCTTAATTCAGAAACTCTGTCCATCACCACCCCCTTTTCTGAATTGAATAGGAAGTGATCAGCTTCCCTGGCACAGCCAAGAAGGGATTCATCAGTTTTCCAACAACCGTGCAACATGACAACTTTGCTCCTCAGATAAGAGTCAATCTCTAGAGTCGTGTGAACAATAGACAGTTATTTTACTCAGTCAGTGGTTGTGCAGTTTACTTTCACAATATGTAGAGAATAGAGAGACGGGCGTTGTCAATAAAGGGTAACATTTATTGAACAGTCTTTCTTCTCGTACAAGCGAAATGAATTGCCACAATTGCAAGACTTGTTATTATAAAAAGTACGTACAGTAAGATGAGTATTGCGAAATAATACTGTAAAAGCATTGATATGGTTTCTTAGCCATACAATGGTTTAAAATGAATAAAACATATATACATTCATATATACATTAGGCTAAAATACTCAACTGGTGCTTCTAACTACGCCTACCCCAGTGTACCTGACCTAAGCCTAATACTTGGGAGGGGAGTAAGTAAGTAGCTTTAGTTAAGTTGGTTTTGCCAAGGTTTGCTTCAAGAATTCTCTCTAAGGGTTTAGTCAACACCATACCTCTGGAATAGAATGATGGAGGTCTGGTATCTCCTTCAGGGGGTCGATATCCCAGTCACCCACAAGGGTAGACTAGAAACGCCGGAGCTGGATATCTCTGCAGGAGAAAAGACAGCGTCTCTCTCAGCGCGTCGAGGAGGAGGAGGAGGGGCAGCGTCCGCGGGCAGCTTGCATCTGCTGGGCTCTTGCAGGGGACGGCTGTTCAGCTCCCAAGTTCACCACACCATCGTTCGCTAGTTAGCAGCGATAGCAGTAGCGATAGCAGCTATGGTATCATCAGCATAACAGCAGCTTCAGCAGCAGCAAGACAGCGTTTGCTTAAGGCAACGTTGGTAATATTTATACCTAAGAGGTGCCTTGTTTGACGTAAGTTTTTGGACATAAGACGTCAATAAAGATGTCACTAGGAAGTGATTGTCTATCAGTGCTCATTAGAGTTCTATTACTAATCAAAACATAGCAAGCGGGGATTTCCCAGGTTGCTGAGTTTTTATCATGTTGAAGAACTCGGAGTGTTAATCTAGGAGTCTTAGATAGTAACTTCTGCTATGTCATTGCACTAATTGGTTGCAAAGGAAGTGGCAGAGAAAGCGATTCTAAAATGTGGCTCTGTTCGTGTGAGGCCAGAGACGAGTTTCTGAATATTGCACTTGAACGGTTATGCCAATATAGGGAATAAATGGATTTATAGCCGAATAGGGGCATAAGGTCGCAGTATCGGTCAGGGTCCTAGATTAGAACACTACACTATGAGTGGGTCTGTGAGTGGGTATGTGAGTGTCTTAATACTCTGTGTTTTGACCTCTGCCCTATGTTTTGCCTTTCTTGCATTTCTGCCCTCTGTTTTGTGTTTCATGCTCATTTTCTCCCCCCCCCCAACCCACATGCCTATGTATACACATACCACCTGCTTGGAGCCTGTGAAAAATGTATACAGTATCACCCCATGGAATTGTAAATGCTATGTGGTTTTATGACCAGAAAAATTGCAGCGCACAGTAATCCATCATTCTGTGAGCATTTAATCATACTTGCAAGGTTGAGTAAAATTTATGCTAATTAACAGTAAACACACCTTCAATTTTAGCATTATTCCAGTACCATGAAACCTAGAATCAGGTCTTTTAAGGCAAACAGTGAATTAGGCTTATTTTCTACTTAGGCAGTCATTATGAGTTGGCTGGATTTTGCTGCAGGATACCAGAGAGCAGGCATTCTTGCCCAGAATTCCCAATTCTAACCAGTACCCCAATTCCAACATATTTTGATTACAAGATTTCTCCCTAGAATGGGGGATATCTACACAAACTTAGGATCTTTTCTGTGTAGGTTTCCTGATTCCCAAAAAAAAGACTGTCATTTTCTGCCTGCTCTGAGCAGGCAGTTGAGGAGGGAAGTGGGTAGTAAAGGAAGGTTGGAGACAGTCCGTACAACGGAGCATTAACTGCTCCCTCATGTTTTAATCTAGGCAGTGGGGCAAGGAGACATACAGGTTGAGTCGCTGGCAATCATCCTGACCTTTTGTCAATCTCTGGGTTGGTTGAGGCGGCATAAAGGCTCCAACAATTTCATTTGCTCCAGGCTGATCGTGATCCAAGAGGGAGTTGCGTGGGTGGGGAAAGGGAAGCCACTAAGGACCCTATCTGTACTGGGTCAGAGCCTGTTGCGCTGGGCTCTGCATAACTCTGGATGACACCTTGCATCTGTCTTCGAGCTGCTTGAGATGAGGATGAGGGCTAGGGACCCCCACAGGAGGAAGCATTCTATACTCCCTTTTTGTGGTGCAATATTTTGGCAAGGTCTGATATGTTCTCTTATACACTGCCCCTGCTAGACTCACTGTAGTGGTTTTTTAGAGTTTGCATCTGCACCCAGTGAAACGGGGACTAGTGCCTCTGGGCTCAGATTTCCCAGTTCCAGAGTTTGTCACATAGAATTTAATGGCAAGACAGGAGGCTACCATTATGCATTAACATATATTCACTACTTCCAAGTAGGAAACACTTCAAAGTTTCAAAAAAGAACATTGTATGACTCATAGGGAACTTGGGAACATTCTGTACATGGAACCTCACAACATATATCGCCGGAGGTGCGGTGTTACGGTTCCATACGCACCAGAGATCCCACTTAGACTCTGCGGGGCGCTTCCGCACGGAGGCTCGTGGCGCGGGCTGGACGGCTGGGACCAGCAGGGGCTGTCATCCATGGGTGACCTGTACGAAAACGGAGTGATGTTGCCCTTCGACCTTCTGCAGGACCGCTTCGAGCTGGCGGGTGGGGACTTCCTCCTTCATGCGGCTTTAACGGCGGCGATCCGCAAACACTGGGGGGCGGGCATTACGGAGCCACCATTGTCCCTGGGATGTCAGTACGTCGTGATGATGGCAGGGACGGTCAAAGCGGTCACGTGCCTGACTCGACGCATGGTCTCAGAATCCACCGCTCCGCTGCTGACCCTGAAGACGAAATGGGAGGCCGACTTGGCGACTGAGATCCCCGAGGAGGCCTGGAATGGTATACTAGAGGGGGCCCGGAACGGCACGCGCAAAGCAAGGTTCCAGCTGGTGCACTTTTATGTCCTACATAGGGCGTATCTGACCCCTGATAAATTACATAAGTACTTCCCGGCACACCCAGCGTCCTGTCCGCGCTGCCCGGCGGATCCCGCAGACTTCCGACACATGTTCTGGTCCTGTCCTGAGCTGGGGCCCTTCTGGGAGGAGGTGGTGGAGGTTCTGAGGGAGGTGACGGAGAGGGAACTGCAACTCACCATGGCACATTGCATACTACACTGGTTCCCACACACATCAAAGAATAAAGTCACTAGCAAGTTCCTGGACTTGGGGCTTCTCCTGGCGAAGCGGGCCATTACGTCCCAGTGGAAGGCGTCCCGGGGCCCCGTAGTAGAGCGCTGGAAGGCTGAACTGCTTAAATGGGCTAGATGTGAGGGCGAGCTTCGCCTGCGAGCTGCGCTCAGGATGGACAATGACATGGCATTGGAGAGGGCCAGGGCGTGGGAGGGGCTGGTCCTGGATCTCACGCTCCTGGACGTGGAGGAGGAGGAATCCCCGGTGCATAGCCCGGCTCATGAGGGACGCCCGCCTGACAGGGGGGCGGCATAGACCCGCTCGGTTATTGCACTGCCCTTGCATTCCATAGAGATGTTTTACGGTTGATTGCAGTTGAATCCTGGTACCATGCTTGGGGTCTGATCTTGGTGGTTGAGAGTTCAATTAGGTGATACTCTGGCACGCCTGGGGGGGTGGGGGGTCTGGGTAGGGGGCAGGAAGAGTTGGGGGGGGGAATCCTGGACGGGGAAGGCGGGGTAGGAAAAGTTGAGGGAGTTGAGGGGAAGGGGAGGGGGGTATGTTCACGGAAGTTGTACAGAAACTATTGGCTTCAACTGGACTTGGGACAGGGGAGAGGGAGTGTTAGGTCCGAAAAGCAGCGCTGCCGTTTCCCATCCACTTGGTGGCTGTAGCCATGCACAGAATGCTCCAGCGCAGTTTCCTATGTACCTGCGACTTTGCCGCTCGACCTCCGGGGTGCGAGCTGAATGGCTGTGTGATACTGGGGTGTGGGAGCGGAGCTCACGCTGAGCATCAAGGGGAATGGCATAAACTGTACTGTATGCTTATCTGTCATTGCTGCAATAAAAAGATATTTACAAAAAAAAATGGAACCTCACAACATTCTATCTTCTCCTTTTATTTGCTGCTTCTGAGCTGATAAGTACATACAGTTTTGTTTTATAAATTTGTATATTTTTAATGGCGTTAGGTGTGTTTCTACATGTAAGAATCAATCCAATTTATGGATTGTTTTAAGGGAGAGTACATTTTGTGTTTCTAGAGTGAGTGTTGTTAACATAGACGGAGATTATTATTTCAAAGGAAGGTAAACATTTTGAATGTATTCCAATGTTTTTATCTGAACAAATAAATAAGTGACCAATTTAATTTGATATTTTAGAAACAGCGATTAATTGAAATTACCTCTGATTAGGGTTTTTTTCATCAACATTCTCTTTTTCAGTTGTAAGCAAGGCGTAAAACAGGCTAATCTCGCGCTTCCCCAGCGGCATTGTAAGGTGTGTCTTGCGCTTCCCCCGGCATTTGGATTGCGTGACTCTCGCTTCCCTCTGCTTGCACGTGGAAGTGTGGGCATTTTTTGCCCATGTGTGCTTTACTTGAAGAAATTTTGTGGGAGGTCATTTTTGTAATGGGCCTGCACGGTTTAAGGGTGCTTTGAATGGAATTAGGCCTTATTCTCTGAACATCTTAGGTTTAGAGGAAAGAACGTTTCCTCGTTAGTCACAGCTTGAGAATGTATGACGTTTCAACACATACATTCACAACGCATGGCTTAACAAGGCGGTCGTTATAACGACCGGATTGTTACCACGTGTGCCATTACATCGCAAGTCATATCTACGACTTGCTGTAGGGGGCACGCTGGACTTACTAATAGTATTAATTACTATCACTTGCGTTTGTGCAACAGCAGGGAAGGTGTTGGTTTTAAAATGCAACACATTCGCTGGTGTTGCACGCCCCCTACGTTGATACGACTTGCGATGTAATGGCACACGTGTAACAACTGCATACTAAAGCCATGCATTGTGGAAACAGCGTTGTAAACGCCGTTTCCCAAGCTTGATTATTGGTGCCTAGATTGTGCTGAGGTACTTGTTTGAAGTGTTTCTAGACAACAGTTGAAGTTAAAAATGATAGTTTAAGAAGGACAATAGGCCTAAAATGATAATTACTAAGTGATTGCTGTTTGGAGATTGGTTGGAAGGATTAGAATTTGTTTAAATTAACAATCAATATGGCTGAGAAGCAAAGGGCTCATGAGGAAATTGCATTTTTGATTTGGATATGGATAATTATTCTGGCAATGAGTTTGGTGTTATGGACAAAGTGAAGGTTGTTGCTGACAGATTGGTAAGGATTCATTAGGCCAAAAATTGTTTGACCCAAAAGATGTTAGACATTCGAGGCGCTCAGATTGGTTGCCATTGAGGCATGTGGCTGATTAAATTAAACAAAAGATTAGGAAACTATTAGAGAGGGAAGAGAGGAATGTAATGAGGGTTGATTGCTCAAGACTGGATGTCGGGCAAAAAGGACTGATCCCTTATTTATTTAAACTAGGAAGAGATCATAGGAAGGAATTGCAGCATGCGTTGAAACAGTGTAAAGGCAAGCTGTTGGATGCGTTGAGTCCTTTAGCGAGGATATTTGATTTAGTGTAGGTAGCCTTTATTAATGGTAACAACATTAAATTGTTCTTCTTAGAGGTTGGAGTCAAAGGGCTATTTGTTTTCTAGGAAATGCAAATGCCAGTTTGATTGAGGAAAGGAAGAAAGCAATTTTGATGAGAATAAATCCTACATTGGGCAATTTGGTACAGACAGAATCCTCAAAGGAGGAGAAAGGCCTTTTATTTGGATAGGGGGTGGTTAAATGACTTGGAAAATATGTCTATACATTTAATTCTTTAGATAAAGCACAGGCTTCAACGAGGAAGGTTTTTAGTGGGAACAACTTATATGGTAGGGCCAGAAAGAGAGGGAAAACTTTCAGCTGAGGAATTACTAGAGCCCACTATAATCGGGGAAGAGGAACACATAGTAGATATCAAACAGAAGGATGCTTTTATCCTGAGAGAAGTTGAGGCAGAAGGTCTAGGGCCTCAAGCGAAAGGAGTCAGCAGACCACAGTTACCCAAGGTGAGTACAAGGACTTATACTGGTTCTATCCAGGAAAAGGTGGGTGGCAGGCGGAGACATTTTGTAGAAGAATGGTGTAGTATCCTGCATATTTATTGTAAGGTGTTTTACCTTCCCTGCTCAGCCAGTGTCTGTGCTCTGACCCATTGGAATGTTGGAGTCTGATGATGCCTCGGAATGTTGGGACTGTGAGAGGCAGATATGTATTTTACCCATTTACATTTTTAAAGTCACCTTCCTTGGGTGACCCATTTACATTGCTCCTCATACTCTTGCATAGGAGTAGTGGACGGTCATGGGTCTTAGTCCCATTGGCTGTATTTGTCTTTGTACATTGAGTTTTATTGCTATATTCTCAACCCAATGTTAATCTCATTATTGATTGAATTGTTTTTTGGGAAATCGGGAGAGGATCAGTTGTACTATTGCACTTCTTTTCTTCTTCTCTGTTTCCATTATATCCAGTTCTTTCTCGTGATGTCTTACCTATTTTCATCCTTGGTCTCTGGACATACATTGCCGTTCGTCTTGCTTTGTCTCGAGCTTTCCATCCTGTTGTTGTTTCTTCTTCTTCTTTCCTCGTTCATATTTTCTCTCTTTCTCTTCCTTTTTCCGTAGGAGATCAGTCGTCCCTCTTCTTTGCATCAGTGTGTAGGCTGGCGTCCGGTTTGCGTTGTGCCTTGCTCTTCCTTCCCTTCCTGCCTGCCTAGCCAGTGGGTGAGTTTGGGGGTTAGTCTTTAGTGCGTCCATGTCTCTCTGTTCTCTGGTCGTTTACTTCTCTTTCTCCTCTGCTTCCCTCTCCTTCTTACCTTTTGTTGGTGAGTATGAGTATTACCTTTTTGTTCTTATTCACTCTCTGCTGCTTTCTCCTATCTCTGCTCTCTCTCCTTTTTGGTACTCCTGTGTTTCTGTATTCGTTTCATTGTTGTAGTGTTTGGGTCATTCCCACTTGTATATTCTTGCTCTTTGCTTCATTTTCGTATTCTCCTTCCCAACTTTTTGCTGTGCCTTTCACACACTTTTCCTCGACGTTCTCTCTGTCACTCCGTTGTTCCTTTCTTGCCACCTGTCTTTGTTCACTCTCTTTATCTCTTCATCGTATTTTAAATTGTTCTTCCGTTAGAAGGAAAGGGGATATATGTAGTATCCCGCATATTTATTGTAAGGTGTTTTACCTTCTCTGCTCAGCCAGTGTCTGTGCTCTGACCCATTGGAATGTTGGAGTCTGATGATGCCTCGGAATGTTGGGACTGTGAGAGGCAGAGTGACAGTTGGCCATGGGCTGAGCATCTGACAAGCAGCTCCTGGTGGGGCTCTGATCTACCACATAACTACATGATGTCCTGTACCTTACTACATGTTATCTTCATGGAATAAAGAATCCTGAAACACTACCTTTCTGAGTGGACCTTCATCACTACAAATGGTCATTGATATCCCAGGATCTTTGGGTAATTGCAACTCTAAAAGGGAGTCCGTTTTCTGTCAGGATCAAAAACAGGTAGTGGTAGAAGAAATAAATGTAATGTTGGAAAAGAAGGCTAATATGGGGGTGGAAGAAGAGAAAAGATGGTTTGTAAGTACACTTATTTTGGTGGAGAAGTTGGACAAAGGTTGGAGGCCAGTGGTAAATCTGAGCCTCTTGAATCATTTTGTAATTTACCAATATTTCCAAATGGACAGTGTTCATAATTTGAGAAACAATTTGGAGAAATTCAACTGGATTGTGAAATTCGATCTAGAGGATGCCCATGTCACAATTCCTAGCAACAAGGAAAGTTAGGCACTTTCTACAGTTCAGAATGGAAGGTCCATTATGTCAGTTCAAGTGTCTTGCTTTTGGACTTTCTTCAGCACTGTGGAGCTTTACAACAGCATTAACCCCTTGGACGCTGATGACGGAACCGCTCCGTCATCAGCTGCGGGTGCGCTGTGCTGATGACGGAGCGGTTCCGTCATGGCCCGCTCGGCGCGCCTGCTCGGCGCGCCTGCGTGGCGCGAATTTCGCGCCTGCGCTGGACGTTCTATTGAGGGGGGCGGGCCATGACGGAACCGCTCCGTCATAAGCACAGCGCAACCGACGCTGGTGACGGAGCGGTTCCGTCACCAGCATGAGGCTGCCGCCCGGCCGCCCCGCCCCCTTAGCACTGCGGCGGAATAGCCGCCACAGTGAAGGGGTTAAACCAGGGGTCTGTTTCCTAAGAGAACAAGGTATAAGTATGATTATGTATTTAGATGACATTCTTATAATGAATCAGGAAGTAGACATGTTGATGAGGCATCTATCTATGGCGGAAAATCTGTTGGAGAGATTGGGAATGTTTATCAATTAGAAAAATCAATTCTTCAGCTTATTTTTGGGTTTTGTTATAGATAGCAATAAAAGTTCAGCTTCAATTACCAGAGAAGAAGATACAAATTATAAAAAAGAGAGGTGTGTTATTTAAAGGAAAAGAAGAAGGTGGCATTGAGGGAACTTGCCGGTGTTATTGGTATTCTCTCGTCATCAATTCAAGCAGTCTACAAAGTCCTTTGCATTACAGAGCTTTGCAGAATTTAAAAGCAGATAATTTAGCAAGGGGTTTATGGTATGGAGACAAGGTAGAGATGATGGAGAAAGTAAAGTTGGAGTAAATTGGTGGTGGGAGAATTTGGATGCTTGGAATGGTCAGTGGTAGAGTCAGATGCAAGTAGTTTCATTTGGGGCGTGATGTGCATGGGCCTAGAAACTGTAGAGAGAAAGAGAATTGGAAGGAGCTGGAAGAACATATAAATCGTTTTGAAATGACTGCAGACATGTTTCGGGGTTACATAAGCCGGCAAGCAGCAAAAGACTTTACCTCTCAAGACATCAGGACGCAGAACTAAGGGAGCTAAAAACCAATATCAACAGGGCATTGCGCAACCTCCATATACACAGCCCAGTTCACAACATCCAGTCCGAATTAAGGAGGCTCAAGGCACGCAGAAAAAAAAATCATCTGGCTCGCCAAAAAAGAAAGCGCCAAATCAACATGGGCAAAACTACTGACATACGACGCAAAACACAATAACGATACAAAAGGGGGTGGTGATGGACGGAGCATCTGAATCAATCAAACACTCACACCCAGTCAAAAGATCTGGGTTTAATCCATCACCGTTCTTTAGCCCACTCTGCCACCCCAGTTCAGACATGGCTATATGCAAATCAGTCGGACCCTGTGCCTCATGGGAACAGTCCAGCCCGAACTGCCAAGCCACAACTTCCCTGGACCGGAAACAAGCTTCCGAGGACCGGTTTCTGGTATTCCAGCCGTCTTCAGCCCAGCTTGCTTGAATCCAGTGGCAAAGTGAGCAAGGGACTCACGTCTGAGCATACCCTGCCACACTTATGGCGGCCAAAAGTGGTACAAAAGGGGGTGGTGATGGACGGAGCATCTGAATCAATCAAACACTCACACCCAGTCAAAAGATATGGGTTTAATCCATCACCGTTCTTTAGACCACTCTGCCACCCCAGTTCAGACATGGCTATATGCAAATCAGTCTGACCCTGTGCCTCATGGGAACAGTCCAGCCCGAACTGCCAAGCCATATCATCCCTGGACCGGAAACAAGCTTCCGAGGACCGGTTTCTGGCATTCCAGCTGTCTTCAGCCCGGCTTCCTTGAATCCAGTGGCAAAGTGAGCAAGGGACTCACGTCTGAGCATACCCTGCCACACTTTAGGCGGCCAAAAGCGGTACAAAAGGGGGTGGTGATGGACGGAGCATCTGAATCAATCAAACACTCACACCCAGTCAAAAGATCTGGGTTTAATCCATCACCGTTCTTTAGCGCACTCTGCCACCCCAGTTCAGACATGGCTATATGCAAATCAGTCTGACCCTGTGCCTCATGGGCACAGTCCAGCCCGAACTGCCAAGCCATATCTTCCCTGGACCGGAAACAAGCTTCCGAGGACCGGTTTCTGGCATTCCAGCCATCTTCAGCCCGGCTTGCTAGAATCCAGTGGCAAAGTGAGCAAGGGACTCACGTCTGAGCATACCCTGCCACACTTATGGCGGCCAAAAGCGGTACAAAAGGGGGTGGTGATGGACATAGCATCTGAATCAATCAAACACTCACACCCAGTCAAAAGATCTGGGTTTAATCCATCACCGTTCTTTAGCGCACTCTGCCACCCCAGTTCAGACATGGCTATATGCAAATAAGTCTGACCCTGTGCCTCATGGGAACAGTCCAGCCCGAACTGCCAAGCCATATCTTCCCTGTACCGGAAACAAGCTTCCGAGGACCGGTTTCTGGCATTCCAGCCATCTTCAGCCCCGCTTGCTTGAATCCAGTGGCAAAGTGAGCAAGGGACTCACGTCTGAGCATACCCTGCCACACTTATGGCGGCCAAAAGCGGTACAAAAGGGGGTGGTGATGGACATAGCATCTGAATCAATCAAACACTCACACCCAGTCAAAAGATCTGGGTTTAATCCATCACCGTTCTTTAGCCCACTCTGCCATCCCAGTTCAGACATGGCTATATGCAAATCAGTCTGACCCTGTGCCTCATGGGAACAGCCCAGCCCGAACTGCCAAGCCATATCTTCCCTGGACCGGAAACAAGCTTCCGAGGACCGGTTTCTGGCATTCCAGCCATCTTCAGCCCGGCTTGCTTGAATCCAGTGGCAAAGTGAGCAAGGGACTCACGTCTGAGCATACCCTGCCACACTTATGGCGGCCAAAAGCGGTACAAAAGGGGGTGGTGATGGACGGAGCATCTGAATCAATCAAACGCTCACACCCAGTCAAAAGATCTGGGTTTAATCCATCACCGTTCTTTAGCCCACTCTGCCACCCCAGTTCAGACATAGCTATAAAACAATAACAGCGCCAGGTCTTTGCAGACCGTCAGAATCTTAGAGAACCCATCAGCTCCAGGAATCAACTCGTATATAACGGAGGATATTTGGGCAAAATGCCTACTGAGCCACTTTAATACAGAAGTCGGCGAAATCGCGGAAGACTCATTTCAAATTCAAAGCATCGGATCTGCCCATCTCTTTTTCAACCAAACAGCTCGCGGTCAGAATCATGAAATGTCGGAAAGACAGAGCCCCTGGACCCAATGACCTACTGCCAATCATATATAAGCAGGACCCGAACTATTGGGCTGAAGCTCTTCTACCCCTCTACAACAACATACTGGAACTCGCGAAAATTCCCGATTCCTGGAAAGGGTCAATCATTTCACGGAAACATAAAAAGGGCGCCATGACCGACCCAAAAAACTATAGTGTTATTGCTCTAATAGATATAGAAGCCAAATTCTACGCAGAGCTTTCATTAAATGAACTTACGGTCTGGGCTCAGGAAAAAGCCCTAATTCCCATCAACCAAACCGGCTTTCAGGAAGGCCTGGGGACCACCACAAACATTCCCGCCCTTTCTCTTTTGATAGACGTCACCAAAAATATCAACAAGCCGTTATTTGTCTGTTTTATTGATTACAAAGCCGCTTTTGATAGCGTCGACAGGGGGAGACTCTGGGCTAAACTTGCAAGGTGGGGAATTCCTACAAATCTCCTGAACCAGCTTATTTTGCTCCACTCTGAAACGTGGGTCCAGATCAAAGTTGGAGCGGTAATGGCCGCCTAACCCTATCCCTGCCTATGTAGGAGAGCGACTTCTTCGCACCGGATTCTAGCTCCTGACATCATGGAGCACACTCGGTGTCAAGATCCGAGTTGAATTCAGCGGATTAATGCCCCTTTCAGCACCCGTGCCTCTGCGCCGGCCAGCGCCTGGTCAATTGCGTGGGGATTCGGAGATCAGCTCCCCTTGCACTGCCCTTTCACGGCGGTCGTCACCTACCTGCCAATGAAGCCTCTGAGGTGAGCCATCCGCACTTCAGTGCATCGCAAGTGCCCAGCCGCACACAGAATCGGGTTTAGTAACTTAGATCGGCTCCAGCGCTCCCTCGCTGAAATGCCTGTCCCCAAAATGGCGGCCCGCCGTCTTGTCTGTGCGCGGTAACGGCGCCCTGGGGGCTTCTACCAGCGCAAATCTACTTCCTTGGCCCCACCGCTACAATGTCACTCTGAAATACGCTGCATCCTTGAAACAGAAGCTGTTCCTGTGCGCCCCTTTGATCTACGGGGACCGGACCTCTCAGGGGGACTTGCCTGACACCAAAATGGCGGCGGAAAAGACTCATTTTTAGCGCGAAAACGCTATTCATAGCTGGAGGGCGCCACTCGTACTCAGACACACCGGGAAAACCCTAACACAGCCACCAAGGTCATCACCGTTGATCCCAATGCCACTCGGATCACGGAACTCAACAGAAAGAACACTGATCAGCCCATACTTTCTGTAATCGCCTCCTTGTGTGCCCTTCACCTCTCCGCCCAGCCACTACTCTGCCACCACAAGATTACCAGTGGGAGTTCCTGAGGTCAAGTGGCAACACCTCGACCGGCACCATCACCACTCCTGCAGAGCTACGGAGAATTAGAGGTGCCCCCACCCCGCAACCATACTGCTCTCTCAGGTACCACGTGGAACTTCAAAAATACCAGACGCTTCTCACTTCTGTTGTATCACTCAGTTCAGTGATTAAACACTTCCGCGGCCTTGGCCCAACCATCTTCTTGAACCTAACTCTTATGCCAAGCTGGATAACTCCTGTCTCATCGCTAGCCCGCTACGAAAAACCAACAAAATGGCAGAAGGGATTGATAAGAAGAACACCTAGAAAGTGAAACCGGAATCGTCCGTATCGGACTCGCCCATCAAAGCGAAAGCAGGCCTTAATAGTACCCTGGATATGATCCTAAAAAAGCTAGCGGAGGTACATTTTCTCGCAAAATCGACGAAAACCAACACGGATACTATGCAGCTTGAACTTACTGCAATAAGGGCAGACATGAACTCGGTCCACAAGAGCTTAGATGTAGCAGAGCAAAGGATAAGCGATGTTGAAGACAAATCCAACCTCTCGGCCAAAAATATCTCCCAGCTTCAAAGATCGACTGACTCCCTCAGACGCCAGAACGCGGAATTGGAAGAAAGAAACAGGAGGGGTAACATACGCATCTTTGGAGTTCCTGAGAGTGCGGAGAAGGATCCTGAATCCTGCGTAGCCTTCCTGGAAGCTTGGATTCCCTCAGTGACGGGCATCTCATTTACCCATGAATTCGAGCTTGACCGAGCTCACAGAGTCCCAACCTTCATCCCTCATGGAAACAAAGGCCTGCGTCCGCTGATCTGTAAACCACTGCGATTCCAGCACTCTGAAGCTATCCTACAATTCGCTAGACGTAATCACTCCGTCACCTGGGGAGGCCACAAAATCACCTTCACTCAGGACTACTCGAAGGACACGATGGAAGTCAGAAAAGGCTTCCTAGCCCTAAGGGAAAAACTGAGGTCAAAAGATATACAGTTCTCCTTTGCAGGTCCGGCGAAATTCAAAATCACCATCAATGGCAAACCTCGCTTCTTCTCCAACCCGAATGATCTAGCGATGTTTCTGGAAGATTCACCTACGCAGGCAATGGACTCATCTGTCTTCGCATCTAATAAAAGGAAGACGGACGGCCATGATTCTGACCAATCGAGCACAGGTCATGGCTGAGTTGTCCTCTGACTCGGTGTCCTACAGTAATTTTGTACATGCCCGTTTTCTCTTTACTGCCTGCATATGCCGACATATACCAGCTTACATTCCTACCAGCTGTAAGTCCGTGCTTATACTCGTGCTAATTTAGCTGGTTTCCAGTCCCCAAGTTGACCCTCGCCAACAGGTAGGCCCTTCTTTTACATACTCTTGGGCCCTTCGTCATGTTACTAGACTATTCGCTCTGATACTCGGAGAAACTGAAAGACCCATGACCCAAAGACTTGCCTACTGTCACTATGGTTATTTGGTTATTTGTTATCTGTAATGGTTTTTGATACTAATCTTTTAGTCTAGCCTAAGATATACACTGCTACGAAAATACGTAATACTAGTTAAGTTTTTATAAGTCATGTTTGTACATTTTGACTCTAATGTTATCTTTGTTCTGAAACGTAAAGGCCACAGCAGTATCTCCTGCGTAAACATCATGATCCACTGTTTTTCCTATTGCTATATAGCCCAGTATAGTATTAAATCTGGTTGTCCGACCATTTCCTGCATTTACAGTCAATTTCTCTAATGGCTTGGGATAACCTAGTTATACCCTGTTAGTAAATACTAGCTAGTTATAAGATCTCTCCTGTTATGATGCCATTTTTGACTCTTCCTACGTTGTGCTTGGACGGTACTGCCGTCGCTGCTCCTATGTTCTAGTTTTGGGGGGGATGGGAGGGGGGAGGGTTGGGGCATTGTGGATGCGGGTAAAGGGTGTGGGAGGGGGAGGAGGGGGGGGAAACTTTTGGAATGTTTCAGTATGCCTTATGTACTCTTGTTTTGCCTTTTGTGTTATCTTTACATGCTCAACAGTACAGTTACCTAACAAACAGAAATACTTCCGGTTGATTGTCTACCACACGTTCTTCCAGCCCTTTTCCGACATATTCAGATCATACCGCCGAGCTAGGCCAGTTCTGGTTCCAGTATCCACCCATACAGTAACTCTCACAACAGTAGCTTTATTGCTCCATAGGCGATACCCAGCAGCTTCATGACCCACACCAAATCTATATCGGACGGCCTTAACATTGTCTCCCTAAACGTCAAAGGGCTCAATCACCCGGTTAAAAGGAGGAAGGTCTTAGAATATCTTGCCAAAACCAAAGGTGATATTTTCTTACTCCAGGAAACCAAATTATCCAACGAGGACGCTGAATTTATCAACCAATACTGGATATCACACACCCTATGCTCCTCAGCTGTACACAAAAAAAGAGGGGTCATTACACTTATTGCAAAGAATTCCAATATCTCCGTTGTATCACATACTCAAGACACTGATGGTAGGTTAGTCATGGCTCACCTCCTGAAGAATGATGATCAGATCCATGTCCTGAATATTTATGGCCCAAATGGAGACAATCCGATCTTTTGGGACTCCATCTCCCCCATACTCGAAACAGTACCCCAAGACGAATTGCTTGTGGTTGGGGGGGATTTCAACCTGCCTCTTGACCCGGTAATAGACCGCCAGTCTCATTGTACCCCACACGCTCACACGATAGTTTGAAACGCCTCTGCTCACGATTTGACCTCCAAGACTCCTGGCGACTACAGCACCCAGATGGCCGTGATTACACGTTCTACTCGACTCCCCATAACTCCTACTCCAGGATCGATTATATCCTGATCAATAGTCCCTTCACCCAACTTATTGAAGAAACCAACATTGCCCCCAAAATTGTATCAGACCACTCCAGCATCCAAACTAAACTAGTAGGCTCCAGATCTATTCGTCCCCCCAAGAGATGGCGCTTCAATGACGACATTTTCACAAAGCCAGAAAACAAGGAAAAAATTGAATCGGCCATAAGAGACTACCTTGAATTAAACGATACTCCGGGCTCAGACATAGCGAATGTCTGGGATGCACTTAAAGCCACTATAAGAGGGGTGATCATTGGTATTAGAGCGCAAACTAACAAGGCACTGAATCTAGAGCTTGTTACTTTAGAAAGGGACATTAAGGTCCTGGAATTATCCCATGCGGCGGACCTCCATAATACTTCGATTCTGAATGACCTCACTAAAAAGAAATACGAATACAGCACGATCCTAAGCAGAAGAGCGGGGGTGTGGGTTAATAAATTTAAATCCTTGAGGCTGTGTGAAGGCAACAAAGCAGGGAAACTATTAGCATCCTACCTAAAACATAAAAATAGACAATTCAACATTGCCTCAATCAAGGATCAAAACAATACTATCCAAACTAAACATAACCACATCCTACACACCTTCAAGTCCTTTTACGAGGATCTGTACAAGAATAAATTAGACTTTGATACTCATGCGTGCTTTGGATACCTAAACTCCCTAGGCCTCCCAAAACTCAACGACGTGGATAACCTGAAACTGAATTCCCCATTTTCCTTACAAGAAGTCTCGGACTCCATTAAAACCCTCAAACGCAATAAAGCACCAGGCCCCGACGGCTTCTCTGCCAGTTTCTATAAGGAACTTGGGCCCGCTTTAAGCCCAACCCTTCTAAAATTGTTCCAGTCCTTTCCCTCAAAAAAAGGAGTAACAAAATCAATGAGTGAGGCCACCATTATTATCATACCAAAAGAAGGGAAGGATCCATTACTAACAAAAAACTATAGACCGATATCCTTGATAAACCTGGACTGCAAGATCTACGCAAAAGTCCTAGCGTCCAGAC
The DNA here is from genome assembly GCF_964263255.1 of Lissotriton vulgaris. Lineage (NCBI taxonomy): Eukaryota > Metazoa > Chordata > Amphibia > Caudata > Salamandridae > Lissotriton > Lissotriton vulgaris. Next base: position 17,769 of record NW_028249546.1, on the reverse strand, counting down.
TGGACTTGATCTTACCTAAATTAATTAGTACATCACAGGTTGGGTTCCTAAAGCACCGTATGTCTAATGACAATACAAGACTTCTCTGCCATGTTATAGAAAAGGCCAAGGCATTTGATGCCCCCTCCGTGGCGATTACCTTAGACGCGGAGAAGGCGTTCGACAGAGTGTCCTGGCTCTTCCTTAAACATTGTATGTCCACCTTCAACTTGGGTAATACCTTTATAGATATGGTCATGGCTATGTATCTCTCCCCATCCGCTCGCATTGCCATAAATGGCTCATTGTCAGATCCCTTTAGCCTGGAACAGGGGACCAGACAGGGTTGTCCCCTCTCCCCATCACTCTTTCTACTGGCAATGGAGCCTCTCATCGCCAGCATTAAAAAGAACGAGAACATCAAGGGCGTAAACTTTGGAGATACTTGTGTTAAGCTAGGCGCATATGCGGATGATATCCTGATAGTGACTGAATCTCCGGAGCCTTCCATCACCGCCTTGATGTCAACCATTGAATTATACTCCACCCATTCAGGGTATAAACTTAATCGGGAGAAATCGGAGGTCAAACCTCTAAACATCCTAGCCACTAAGGACATGTTGGGGAACTCTGGACTCTGTTGGCAATCGGGGTTTATAAAGTACCTGGGGATAGAGTTTGGGGACTCCCTTATGGAAACCCTTCTACAAAATGAGAAGACCACCCTAAATAAAATAAAAAAACAACTGGATGGATGGTCCCCTCGCTTCATCACGTGGTGGGGTAGAATAGAAACCATCAAAATGATGATATCCCCCCTGGTAAACTACCTTATTTCAATGCTTCCTCTAACACTAACCCAAGACTTCTTCCATAAAGTGGATCAATCTATAGCCAACTTCCTGTGGAAAGGGAAAAAAGCGAGAATCAGCATAAAAAAATTACGATTGGACAAATCTTTAGGAGGGGTCAACCTACCGAACTTTAGACTCTACGAGACCGCTTTCCTAGCGAAACAAGGTGCCCAATGGATAGCCCCCGCGATAAACTACACCCTGGTCTGGCTGGAAGTCGAACAAGCAATCCTAAACGGAATCACTCCGGCTGCGGCCCTCTCACTCAATTTAAATGAACTATCCCACTCGAAATCGATCTTTCGCAACACAAAAACGGCTCTTCTTAAAATCGATAAATTCCTAGATCATAGTATATGCCACTCAGGTTGGGAATATTTATGGAACAATCAATACATACTGCACAAAGGCAAACATCTGCATAATTCTCAGTGGGTTAAGAAAGGCATCTTCTTCCCGCACCAATTATTCGAGGGGTCATACTCTATCCCGTTCAGAGTCTTGCAAGCTACCTATGGCCGGGCGCCGCTAGACTTTTATACCTTCCTAAACATAAAAACAGCACTCTCTAGGGTGAAACTCTCCCTAACACCACCCGCCCTCCCATCTTACCTCAGTAGATTAAACAGACTTGGGCATCAAGTATCACATCTTTACAAACTTATTCGCCCCCAACATACCAATCTCACCGCTCCACTCACTCAGTTTTGGTCCGAAATGTCATCTAGAACAATTTCAGAGGAGGACTGGGCCAATACCTGGGAATCTTGCATGCGACATAAAATTAGCCCGACTTTATCCCAGACCAAATATTGGTTCCTCCACAAAACCTTCTGGACTCCTGCGCATCTTTATGCCCATAACATCAGCCAAGACGCCTTCTGCTGGAACTGTAAACGGGCGGAGGGCGATCTCGCACACAATATTCTACATTGCGACTGTGTTACCCAATTCTGGGACAAGATATTTGACTTCATCAGAAAAATTTTCCCCATCTCCCCATCCAGAGAACTTCCTTACCTAGCTTTTGGTTTCACCCTAGAGCCCTCCCTCCATGCCGACGACAGGGCGTTACTTGATCTCATGCTCACTGCAGCTGTTAAAATTGTCCTCTGTAATTGGAAGGATTCTAGCAAGGCTACCTTTGCTTGCTGGCTTAACTGGATAATTAACCTCAGGGGAGCGGATAACATAGCTCTCCAACAATCACCATGGCGCCCCCCTATGAGAAAGTTGTGGTCTACCCTTGACAGTTATTTTACCACCCATAAACCACCTTAGACATTATCTCCCCCCACCCCTCCGTTCCACTTGACACCATCACAATCCAACAGTGTGGAGCTAATCTGTTACTTCAGTTCACCCTGAATTCCTGAGCCCCACCTACATACCTTTGGTGCTCTAATTTACATGAAACTGCCCGGCCACACCGCCTACGGAAGTATGTATTATCGTGTAACCTATTGTGTATTGCTTTTTACCCCTTTCGCTCTATTGTAATGTACTGTTCATCTGTATTAATGTATGTTTTTAAGTCTGTATTTTTTGTATTTATTTAATACTGAAACACCCAATAAAAACCTATTTGAATTAAAAAAAAAAAAGTTGGAGCGGGAGATACCCTGTCTAGGAGAATACCAACTACCAAAGGGCTGAAGCAGGGCTGCATTCTGGCCCCAACCCTGTTCAACCTTTTCGTCTCAGACCTCACCACCGAGCTGGACATGTGCAACCACCATGCTCGGAACCTGGGGGGCCTAACCCTATCAAACCTCTTGTATGCAGATGACCTGCTTCTAATCAGCCGAACTCCAGTCGGCCTCCTGCATTTGATAAATACCCCAAGTATCTTCGCCAACAAGAACGGGCTGAGTATAAATCTGGAAAAAATCCAAAGTTATGGTATTAAATCAATGGACTAAGAAACGCTATCCACGATGGACAATGGGGGTCCGGCTGCTGGAGCCAGCAGAGGAGTACAAGTATCTGGGAGTAATATTTGAGAGAAACGGCTCATTCACTAAACAGAAACAAACCATTAAAGGTAGAGGGATCGCACTGGCAGTTGCATTAAAAAACATCAAGCAAAAAATAACTGGCCCTAGTCTTTTTCCATTATTAGAAGTGCTTCGAGCACGACTGCTCCCTTCGATCACTTACGGCAGTGAACCAATGAGAGGAAGAGACGAGGTTACCTTGGACAATGTGGTCGCCAAGGCGTTAACAATAAAATTCAATCTTCCGCAATTTACTCCACCAGCCCAAATAAGGCTTGAGTTCGGGCTTCAAAAGCAGCAAATCTCACAGAAGGGTGCCTACGCCAAGTGCTGGTTCAAAATAAAGAGAGCCGTGCAGGGCACACTGAACTCATTCCTGTGGAAGGAAATTACAAGGAAAATCGACAGATCATCTATGAGTTACCTTCAATCAGCAATCAGGCTGCTAGCTCTACAGGACCTATGGGATTCCAGCTCATCCCAAAAATGTTTCGAGGCCCTGGTAAATAAATCAGTAAAGATTGCATCTCTTGTAGAAGACAAATCTGCCCTCAGTAGGAGGGCTCACGGCTGGTTCGTAATTCAGAGTTGCTTGGCGTCAAAGCCCCACTCATACTTAGGAACAGGTTTTTCGAGAATTACAAAAGAAAGGTTCTTGCTTCTGAGGCTGGGAATTCTACCCGCAAAAGGCCACCTTCCACCGTGGAAATGCACAGACACTTCAAACCATTGTAGATTGTGCCGAGACCTTAATGAAGACGTAATACACTTATAATGCATCTGCAATGGCTTGGGAGCGGAACGAAGACAGCTTTTAAAGCCGCTCCTGATCGCAAGCCAGGTTCGATCATGCAGGGAGGCGGTAAAGGCCTGTTATGTGGGCAGCAGCATCCAGCTGGCCTGTAGCCTTGTTCAGTTCATGAGTGCAGCAAATGCAAAGTTAAGCCTGGAAGCACTCCAACAAACTGGTCTTCAGCCCACACCCATTGGTTTATGGGAGGAGTACAACTACATTGACCTTAAGGTCCCGTCCGGCAACTCTGCCTATTTGCATAGTCCCTACGCTCTCCTGCAGCCACCTCGGGCCGGCAGCTAGCTCAGCGACATCAAATTTTCATACCCATTTTTTTAACGGGGCGCAACGACCCAGGAGAACTAGCGTCACAACGAACTACATTCTGGTTCCGGCAAAAACTGGCTGTCAGCCGTCCAGTAACATTTTAAAACATCTCCACGATCCAATTTTTTTTAATTAACTTCAAAGGAACTGGGACCCCCCCCCGCCCCCCCCCCAATTAGCACCATGTCTAATGTTGTAGTTCACCCCAACTGATCCCTGCACTGGCTGTCTCGTACACTACTTTTTATTCTCTTGCAATTTTATGGAACTACTGTAAATTTGCAATTTTTAGCAATATTTAATTAAGTTGTTTTTTGATCACATGTTTTACTTGTTTGTAAAGGTTTTAACTAATCATGCAATAAAGCAAATATTAATATTGCAGACATGTTTCCTCTTTGCGGTTTAAATAATCAGTAACGGGGGAATCAGTGTTATCAAATATGGACAATCTCACAGCAGTGACACACAGAAACATGGTAAGGGGCAGCTGGTTGAAGAAACTGTCAGAACTTGCAAAATAGTTTTGGGAGCTTTGTCAGGAGCACAAGCTACAAGTAACCGCTCAATATATACTAGGGAAAGAGAATTTAGTAGCGGATTAGAATTCTCACAATTCGAGGGATTACTGCTATTGGGAGTTAAGGGAGGATTTATTCCAGAAAATAGAGTCATATCTGGGACCAATACATGTGGGTTTGTTTGTGGCCTGTTTGACATTTCAGAAGGAGATGTATGTCAGTTGGCGTCTGGATCCATAAGCTATGGTGGTGCTGTGTTGACTCAGATTTGGGTGAATCGGAGAGGTTATGTTTTCAACCCTTTGCGATGATTCAGAGTGCTGGTTCAGATGAGGCGACAGAAGTGTCAAATAGTTTTGGTAATACCTTCATGAGTGACTCAGTACCTTATTGAATTCCATTTTGCGACAGAATTTTGAAAGTAAAGGAGGAGAGGAAAGCCCTGTGGTGAAATTGGGTATGGCTCACCTTCTAGTTTGGAAAGTATCAGGAGATCACAAAGATTTGCTGGTCGTTCAAGAGAAGCTTAGGATATTCTCAATGAGTCATGGGTGCCAAGAACTAGGAAACGATATAAGTGGGCATGGAATATCCTGTTACATAGTTGCTTGGAAGAGGAGTTGGATCCCAAGGAGACTGATTTGTTTTCCAAAGGCTCTACATATAGGACAGTTAATTGTTCCAGATCAGCTATTGCAGCTGGTCATTATTTATTAAATGGCTTATTAATTGGGAAACGTCCTTTGATTTGTAGAATTTTAAAAGGGATTCGTCTGAAGATGCCTCCTAGGTCGAATTATCGAAGTGTATGGGATGTCAACTTGGTTTTAGAGATGTTTGAGCCTTGGCCAATAAATAGGTATTTAGCATTAAGATAGTTGACAAGGAAATTAGCTAGCTTAATTTTTTATCTGAGATCTGAGGGACATTCAACATTTTGTGTGGTTCAATATTTGAAAGAGTATGAATCAAGAGTGCATAAATTTAGAAGTGATGCTGTGAATCAGTTATGGATTTCTTAAGTAAAGTCCTATAAAGCATTTTCAGTAGTCACGATTGCTAGATGTTAGATGGGTGAAGAAAGTGATGAAGGAGTCTGGTGTGGATATAGACAGATTTACAACACATACTGTAAGAGTAACTATGGCTTCATTGTTTATTCAGCAGGAGCTAGGTTGGAGGAAGCGATGAAATCAGTGGATTAGTCAAATGCTGGGATTTTCAGGAAATTCTTTTTTAAACCTGTAGAGCATGGTGCAAGTCTCGCTTTTAAATGCTTTGAACAGGCAGAAAGCTACTGTCTGTCTTGCCATATTTTCAAAGCTTAAGTGGAGAGAGAATCATGATTTTATTAAAGACAAGGAGGTTAGTATTATCTCTCCCTCCTTTTCCAGGTATATGAAGGTGGACATGGAAGGGAAGGAAAGGAGTATTTGGTTTAAAGAGAACATACTATTGAACAATTCAGATTTTGTTAAGAGAAAACATTTTAGACTTGGAACTGGAGTTATATGTAAATATTTTTATCTTGGGAAAAAAAACTTGTCTGTAAAGATATTTAACATGTTTTATTATTTGCATATGTTTAAGGAAGAACATTGGTCACACCAAAGACAGATTCAAGCTCAATGAATGAAGAGCAGCTCCTAAAGTGGGAGAAGATAGAATTTTTTGGACTGAATGTTCTGAAGTTCGTTATGAGTTATGCATTATTCTTTTTGGGATCTTTGAAGTGTTTGCTGCTTGGAAGTATGGAATAAAAGATAGTGCATAATGCTAGCCTCCTTGTCTTTAATAAAATCATGATTCTCAGTCCACTAAAGATTTGAGAATTGGCCTTACCAGGTGTAGAATTTGCCAATCTGGAAATTTTAGACCCGCAGACTACAGCCCAATCAGGATTATGAGTGATGAAGCTCCCCACAGAGTTACCACTATGTCAGTGGAATACTGCCAGTCATAATAATGGCTGTTGTTTCCCTTTCATACAATCTACGAAGAAAAGTGATGCAGGACAGCTCCAAGCATTCAGCAACATCAGCAGGATTCATCAAAAAAACAACTCACATGCCCAACAACTGGGCCCACTGCTGCTTACTCTGGTATCATAATCACCAGTACGCAAAACACATTCTTAGGGCCTGATTATGAGTCAGGTGGTCTTGTGACCACCAGACTCGCGGTGGCAGTCCACCGTATTACTGATTAAGACTTATAAAGTCTTATCTCGGTGAACCACCTGCTATGCCAGGAAACAGCCATTCCCTGGTGGTGGTTATCCAGCGAATGGCCAGGGATGAACACTTCACAGTCAAGAAAAAATTCTGTGGAGCTCATATTAACCCTGGGAGAAGTACTACGCTACGCTTGCGTAGTTTGCAAAGTTTGCACTACTTCACACTACGCGAATTGCACGTAGCACAGTGCAAACACGCGTAGCGTAGCAGTCATTTTTGCATGCTTGGGTTCTCAACGTCAAGTTGGTGACCACAAGCGGGCAAAATGACATCCCGGCGAGACTTTTTCCTCGTTCGCGAGCCTGGAAAATAAACCTCCCGGCGAGATTCTAAACACAGGGAGGTCAGGCTTCTCATTGCGAGTGGTCATGTATGCTCACGACCGCTCAAAACTACCAGTCCGCGTTGAGAAGGCTGCCACTCAAGAAGAAATCTACTTGAGCGGCAGAAAACGACAGCTTGCACTGTGCAAGATGCAGTTTGCACTGATTGCACAGTGCGGACAAGCATCTGGCACTGTGCAATCAGTTAGAACAGCATTTTGCACAGTGCACTACGCAGTTCACGTAGCTACGCGTAGCCCGCGTAGTGGGAGGTGCACTTCGCGTAGCTACGCGTAGCCTTACTACGCGAACTACGCCCGGGTTAGCCCATATACACATTCAAATTTCCTAGCTGTTTCACTGGTGGTCAAGTTTTATAATTCCCCTTCAGTTCTGAATAGTTAATTCACTGTAACCTCAACATCATTTCAATACCTAACTAATCTTCACAGATCAACACTCTTTCCTCTGGTCAATGGACCATTAGTTGAGTAGTTAATGGTGCAATTAACAATTAACTAACCAATTTACAGATCTCAGTGAAATAACCACATACTCTGGGTAAGATTCAATGAATTTTATCTAAATCTCAGTCATAAATGAATGCTCCTTAGTACAAATTCACAGTGCAAACTCCATCAACTTTCATGGGAGAGAAAATTTGTTTAGCAAATACATTCAAAATCACAGACTCATTCAACAAATCAATGGATTAAGAGTGGATAGATGTAGAGACAAAAGGCATATTAAATCATACATTTCCTAAAGGATATGTAAATTTGAGACAGAATAATAGTTACCCAAAGGTGATAACAGGAAAACCAACCCCCTGGACAAAGGACTGGTGGAAGGCCCCTGATTAAGAATCAGAAGACAAAGACTATAGGACAGGACAATACTTTCTAGACTTCTCTACAAACCCAACGCACCGGGGTGCATCCCTCTCGTGCACTCTCTCCCTCCTTGATGTTCTACCTGAATCTTCAATCTCCTCAGGTTATCATTCAGGTGTGAATCTTCCCAGCCTGTTCTCTCTTTTCCTCATCAGCAGCAACTCTCGCCTCTCTCGAATCTCTCTTTGCCTGCTTGCTTTGCTACCTGCTGCTCTCATTACTAAAATTTTAATTCACTCTTTATATAGTCTTCATTTCTGCATGTCCCATCCTCAAAAGTTGCAAATATCGATGGAATACAGACTTTGATTGGGCAGGGGCAGGGGTGTTGTCGTTACATCATGCTGACACATTCTTTTTTTTTTTTAATAATCCTCTTTTGTTTGAAAAACCCTTCCCCTTTAGCTCATTCATAACTTAATTCAACTTCATTCCCAAATATCTAATGTTGCAAATTAAATAACATTTTATATGCAGTTCTACAGTCAAGAATAATTTTCACACAACTCTTGTCCTTGAATCTTGGCAGCTGTTCAGCCTCACAGCCATCCGGTCACATCATGACTTCACTGCGCATGCATAGCTTGCCTCTATCTCACCGCCATCTTTCTTTCATTATGTGTAACAGTAGGCTCAAACGTACGCTATTAATAAAGTAATCATAAACAAATGTTATTTTCTCAAATACATGATTTTAAATGTTCACCACCCACTTCTACTCTACCCCATGTTATTATTTCTTTCTTTAAGAAAAAGCATTAGCAACAACAGCTCTCTTTAAAGTCAGGCATGCATATGCCGGGCAAGCGGTGCCTGAAGACTTATTGTTAATAGTACTTGCCCATGCGTGAGAGTTTTCCCTCTCAAAACGGGTTTGTCACCTTAGTATCTATGCAATCCTAGTTCGCATATGCGCAAAAGTGTTTTCCAGTTTAAGGTGGGTTTTAGTCGCGTTGCATTTTATTCTTCGTTACTTCAGCTTGCATAAAGCTCTCTTCCCATATGTAAATGTTGTGTATATATTAATTTCGTTTTCTGTACTATTTCTACAGATTAGTACTGTTAATGAGGTTTTTGCTACGAGCAAGTTTAGTTTTCTTGAATTCTTGCTCCATCAATCCCTCTCTGATGGCATTTTAGAGCCATCATAAAATACCCATCATTACCAATTGCCAACTTTTATCTAGCCTTGGCATCTACGTTATTTTCTATACATCCTTCATTTTTCTCTTTTATGTTCAGCTACTTCATTTTGTCATATAGATTTTCTTTCATTTATTCTAACTCAATCTCTTCCTTTTTTCTCTTTCATCCCATCTTTTTATTCTTTGTTTCAATCATCAATCTTGTTCTCAATTTTCCCTTGCAACACTTATAAGTCATTATTATCATCAATATTACTAATGCTATTGAAATTTCAGGGATTAGTATTTTCCCTAATACACTACTCTTGAAAGTGGAAAACCAGATACCTATAGTAGAAATACTTTTACTGAGTCTTTCCCAAATACTGTCAACCTCCAGTTGGGTCAAATCTTTATGAATCTTCGTAATATTCTGGATATATCCATCTATTAAGGGTGGGCATAAAATCCGTTTCGCGGGCGAATTTGCGGATTTTCCGCGATTTCCCGATCCGCGAATCTCGCGGAATCGCGGTAAAATCCGCGCATCAGCGGGGACGAATTTTCAGCCAAGCAAGGGTTACAGCAGCAGGTGCAAAAGTTGAACCTAATTTCTTTGTAACCTTTTACAAAAGGGTTACAAACAAATTAACTTCAACTTGGACACCTGCTGCTAATTGCTTCCTGGCGCCTCGTTGCCTCTTTGCAACTATTCTCTGACCCTGCTCTGACCCTTGAAGCAGGGTCAGAGAATAGTTACAAGTAGGCAACGAGGCACCTGTCCAAGGAATTAAACCTCATCAGGAAGCACTTACAGATATAAAAAACAGGAAGAAGGTAGAGGATGGCAAATACACCCATTTTGAGTTGTCAGGAGGGGTTAAACTAAAAGAGACCTTTACAGCACAATTTTCATATGCATTTTGCTAAAAATAAAAAGCTGTATGTTCTGTAGGGGCAACTCAGGAATCTGGCCCTTCAGAGATCCGACTTCTCTTTCTTTCTCTCGTTCTCTCTCTCCCTCTCTCTTTCCCTCTCTTCCTCTCTCTTTCTATCTATCTATCTATCTATCTCTCTCTCCCTCCCTCTCCCATAAACGACTGCATGGGTAACTTCGCTATGCAAGCGGCTAGCAAAGACGCAAAAAGCCCCGCGTACACGCAAAAAACCCCACGAACACGCAAAAAACCCCACGAACACGCAAAAAACAAAAATCCGCAAATTTGCACAAATTCGCGAATTTTGCGGATTGCGAATTCGCAAATCCGCAAATTCGCGGATCGCGAATTCACAAAATTCGCCCATGCTTACCCTCAATACCTTTACTTTTGTCTGGGATATATGTACAGCAGCGTTGAACTTTCAACATGCCACAGACTCCACCCTCTTTTGCCAATAAAATATCAAGGGCAAGTTTATTTTGCAAAACTATAGATCTGATTGCAACGATTTTGGTATTGATCATTAAGAACCCTCCAGCACTATCTGTTGATAAATGATCAACTACTGTGGACAATTGACGTATTTTATGTGAGTTCAATACGACTCCAACTGATGATATTAGTGCACCAATTATGTCACCTACTATTTCTCAAAAACCTGCTTTTTTACTTCTTTTTAGTCCTTTACATCCATTTCATTGTTCTTAGTTATGTGATATACTTTCGGAAATACTATGCCAAAGTAACAACTACCATACCATCATGCAGGCAACCTGTGATAGGCATTTTTACTGCACACGTACTAAATTCCTGAGAAAACAGGATCAGTTCTACCTTTTAGTCTCCATCCCCCCATTATTAGGAAGGTATGTTCACATTCAGTAGTACCAATGAAAATACTATTATACTCTGGTTTTAGTCTATGTAGAAGGAATTTCCTCAATTTTGACAAGTCTAAGGACATTGCAGCATGAGTCTCGCCTTTCTTATAGTCCCCCTCCTGAGTAGCCCATGACTGTGCATGTGACTTCTGCTCAACAGCCTTCTTTTGGAAATCCTGTCTTCTTTCCTCTACTAAATTTAGAACATCTTTCTCTTCATCACGTAAAAGACATATTGGGGAATTTCTATGAGCATATGGTAATATCTATGGGGTTCTTTGTTAGGAAAAAATCACCCATAAACTCTGCATCTTTACAACTAAAGCACTGGATTCAGGTTTGTTCGAATAGAAATTTCTGAAAAGACCAAATCGATATTTGAGTAATGATATTACATCTTGCCTGTTACATAGAACAAACTAGACACAACACTACAGGACACATCATAGGTTAATGGAAGATGGTGACAGAAGTAGGTAGTTTCATGCAAACATAACAATCACTCACATCCATCATATCAACATAATGATAAAAGAGTTTAGTAACTACATTTACTGACAAATCACTATTTGATTTATCATGATGATACATGCTCTCATCTATTTGCTTTAAACTTGTAGTAGTAGTTCCCTTAGTAAATGTATTCATTAGTTCACTAGTATTTGTGATATTTTGATCCTTTGTTACCATCCGAACAGGTATCACAACAGTTAACAATAACCACATCAACATTAGTATTGTAATACTACATAAACAAGATTTAACACATCTCGGTTTCAGACTAGATTTTGGATGTTCAGTCACTTTCATTTTTGCCATTTTTTAGCATCTAAACAAATCTTTTTAATATCTAAAAATATTTTCTTTAAAGAAATGCATTATTTAATAAAAATCTTTGTGTGATCCCACACTTCAAAGGCTTTCCGTCTTTAGGCTTTCCGTCTTTATGGCCCCCTTTTGATTGATAATTTTCCACCCTTTGTACAAAATTCTTTTCTTTATGGTGGTCTCAATTTCTTTTCATCAGATCCTTCAATAAGATCACTTTACGGTTCTTCGTTCAGATCAAGATTCTCGAAATCTTCAAGTATAACGTTTCCATTCAGGAGCCTTATATTTTCTGCTTGGAACTTTCCATCTTTTTGATCTCCTTAATGATTTTCTTTTCAATTGTTCTTGCTCAACTTGACTTGACACTTCATTTACTTGCTCTAGTTCTTTCCCTGTTTTCCTTCTTAGAAAGTATCTCAGTCTTTTTACTCCACTCGGCCAGTGATCAACCCTTCTCACCCTTTTTGTTTGTACTGCCTTTTCACCTTCTTCACCTATTTCTTCCTTTTACTTTCTCTTTCTTTTGGTTGGACTTGTTCTGAATTCTCTCATTCTTCACTTTTTGTTGTTTGTATTTGTTCTGGACCCTTTGATCTTTCTTTTTCTTCTTCTGACTGAGCTTGATCTGTATTTTCTGCAGTAGATTCTTCTATAATTTGCTCAATTTGTTCTGGTCTTTCAAGTTCATGCTCTCCTTTGGCCTCTACAGCAGTCTCTTGAGACCCGGTAAACTAGTGCCCACTCACAACTTTCAACTTCCGGTTCTTTTCTTTGTTCTACCAGTTGCTGCTCTTGTCGTTCAGGTGGATTGGGACTCTTTGGGTGTGACTGGCATGGATCCAATTTGGCAAGACAGCACATTTCACTGCTGTTGTTGTGACCAATATAATCTGATGTAGTCCTTTCCACCCGGGTTCCAAAAACGATTTCCTTGTGTGCTTCTTTACCACGACCCAGTCTCCAGGACACAAATCATGAGCTTGATTCAACTGTGCTGTGGTTGCAACCTGGTGAGACACAGAACATACAAGATCAGCTTGTCCTTTACAATAATCCAACACTAGATCATCAGTTATATTCATCAATTTGTTTGCAGGTACAAATGCTTGTCTTATCGCTCTTACCATGAGGATCTCATGTGGACTTAATCCTGTTCTTCGGTTAGGAATGCTACTAAGACTCATCAATACAAAGGGCAAAGCATCAGGCCATTTCAGTGAAGTAGATGCACACACTTTCCCTAACCTGGATTTTACTGTGCCTTTGAGCTGCTCATCCACTCAAGCGGCTTCTGGGTGATAGGCACAATATAATTTCTGCTCAATTTTGAAGGCTGTACAAATTAATTTGATTACCTCATTATTAAAATGAAGTCCTCTATCTGATTTCAAAGTGACTGCAATCCAAATCTCGGAATGAGCTCTCTCAGCAGTACCTTGGCAACTGTGAGACTGTCATTCATCCTCGTGGGATAGGCTTCTACTCACCGAGAAAACAGACACACAATGACAAGGTCATACTTCAAACCGTTGCATGGTGGTAACTCAATGAAGTCAAGTTGCAGTCTTGTAAATGGTCCCTCTGCTTTTCCAATTTTTTCACAACTGACAACTGTTTCCCTACATGGCTTTTGCTGTTGGCAGGTCAACCACCTCTGGCAGAGACTCTCTGCAATTACCCTAAACTTGGGATTGTATCATGTCTGTCTGAAATGTCTAATCATGGCATCTCTCCAAATATGTGTAGTTCCATGATATACCCTAGTCATTTGTGATAATAAACTATCTGGCATTATTGGCCTACCATCTGAACACACCCACACTTCATTGTCCGTTCTTCTTGTGCTACCTGATTTGATCCAGAGTTCCTTCTCTTTTGCGCCTGCCTCATCCTGTAACTGTTTAACTTCGTCCCATGTTTCAAAAGCAGAGAAACAAATTAGTTGGCCATTGGTATTTCTTTTTCCAACCCTCTGTTCAAAGACATTGTATTTGTAACACAAAATTGTGCAACTTTGCCAGAGTACTGATTACCCTGTGTCACATAATCATTTCCTGAATTATGTGCGGCACATTTGACCACTGCAATTTCTTTTGGAAATTGCAATGCTTCCAATAGTTTCACATTTTTGCCATTTCTAATAGGAGAACCTGAAGACGTCAGAAATCCCCTTTGCAGCCATATTTGGCCAAAGTCGTGCACAACCCCAAAACCATATTAACTATCCGTAAATATAATTATTCTCAATTTCTTCCCAATATTGCATGCTTTTTTTAAAGCAACCAATTTGTCTATTTGTGCAGACTTGACTGCTCTTAGACATGAAGCCTCTAGAATACCTGACACAGTACATATAATTTAAGCAGAAATCAATTCTCTATTCTCCTTCCTCAAGCATGACCCTTCAACAAACATTACAAAGTCAGACTCTTCCAAAGGAACATCAATTATGAAAGGTCTGGGCTTTGTACACATTTCTGTCACATCCAAACAATCATGATCAGCTTTCTCTCTCACTTCTTCACAGTATGAACCAGGCAATAAGGTTGTTGGATTCATCATGGTGCATCTTGTCACACTTAAATTCTCGGCACCTATTATTACTGTTTCATGCTTAGTCAGCCAACTAGGGGTCAAATGCTGAGTACGAGTCCTTGTTAAAAGGATCTCAACTGAATGTGGCACTTACACCTTTATGGGATGTCCCATCACAATCGATTCACTCTGTTCCAGACTCAAACAAGTAGTAGCTACTGTTTTTAAGCAGCCAGGTAATGCCGCAGCCTTTGGATCCAGAGTAGCAGAAAAGTATGCTACTGGACGTCGGGACAATCTGTGTCTCTCTGTTAACACTGAAAGTGCACAACCTTCCCTTTCACAACAGAACAAAGCAAACTTCCGTATAATCTGGAATTCCCAATGCTGGTGCTTGAAACAAACAATCTCTCACTTTTATGAATGATTCTTCACTTTCATCATCCCACTCAACGGATCCATCACATCCCTTTGTGTCATCCTTATTAAAGGTTTTGAAAGCAGTGAGAATCCACTGATCCATTGACGACAGTATCCAACCACTCCTAAAATCATTTGCACTTCTTTCTTGGTTTTAGGCAGACTCATTTGTAGAATCACTTTTATTCTTTCTGGTGTCACTTTTCTGACTCCTCTTTCTATCTTGTGTCCTAAATGTTGAACTTCTTCTTGGCAAAACTGTACTTTTTCTAGCAACACCTTGTGTACTTGTTCTGCTAAATGGTTCAGCAAAGTTATTGTGTCAATGAAACAAGCCTCTCGTGTCTTTGATGCCACCAATAGATCATCAATATACTGAACCAAAACTGAATTTCCCGGCATAACCAAAGTCTCCAAACATTTTTTCAGAATTTGATTGAAAATCGAGGGACTCTCTGTATACCCTTGAGGAACTAATCACCATACCAAAACACGGTCTACGAACAGGAATGTAGAAAGATATTGGCTATCTGGATGCAATGGAATTGAAAAGAATGACTGGCACAAATCAATCACAATGTACCAATGGGCATCGCACGGTATCTGATAAAGAATCACTGCTGGATTTGATACTATTGGACAACAGGGTACTAATATCTTATTAATTTTCCTCAAATCTTGCACTATTCTATATTTTCCACTAGGCTTTTTAAGTCCCATGATTGGTGAGTTACAAGGACTGCTCAATATTTCTTTTAGAACATCTTGTTCAATCATTGGATCAATTACTGGGCCAACTCCTGCCTCTACTTCAAGACTCATTCTGTATTGTGGTGTGTTTTGGATATATCGCACCTTCTTTCACCAAGATTTTCATTGGGTCTACCTTTGCCATTAGACCAATTTCTTTTCCTGTATAATCCCACACATTTGACCTCACTGTGGTTTTCAATTCATCAGGCAAATCGCTTTTAGTAAGAAGTGAAAACATCTCATCAGTTGTTTGGAAAGCAACACCATAAGGGCTTACAAAAGATGGTGCAGTTGATATTACATAGCAAGCCCCTACCTAACAAATTCACCACACTTGAGTTACATACTACAAACCGATACATGTCTTTGAAATTACCAATGTTTACTTCTATTGGTTTTGTGACTGGGTATCTTATTTGTGTATTTGAGACTCCTACAGCTTGGACATCTTCTGAGAGGTGTAGGCTTGGAATTTCTACTGCTCTCACAGTAGAACGGGTAGAGCCAGAATCCACTAGAAAAGTGATATAATTTCCTTCAACCTTTCCATCAACAAATGGACCTTACTGATCTACCACCAAAGATGCACCAAACACACACTCTTCCTCCCCCCTCAGGAACCGTTATTGGGACATCTCTTAATCACTCTCATTACTTTACATCCAATTTTGCTGAACAGTCTGTGTATTCTTACCACTTTCTACACGAAATCCGGTGTTCACACTGTATCTCTGCACCTGGGCATTCACATTGTTGGTCATAGGGGCTTGTGGCACCTGTAACTCAGGAGTAACTACCGGTTGCAGATTTAACATTTGATTTACCCCATTATTCTGTTGAATATTTCTACACTCATTCTTCCAATGTCCAAGCTTTCTGCATCCATGACAAGGATATTTCTTTTTCGCTTCTTCTCTACTCACTCGTCCTTTTCCTTTATTTCCATTTGACACGTGACTATTTTCATTCTGCCCATTCATCTGGTTATCATTTTGAGAACCAGAAGTTGTTTCTTGGTGTTCTGCCAACTTCACTTGTACCCAAATCATTTTCTCTTTTAACTTTTTGTGTTTTGCATTAATATCATCACTACAATACTTTGCATACTGATGGAGCAAGAATTCGCACGTAAAGTGACTTGCTTGTACTCAACGCTCTCAAATAACTCATAACGTACTAATTAACATGTTTTGTCTAATTAATATTGCATTACACAACATACCTAGCATCTAGGGGAAGCTTCACTATGTGCTTTTACTAACTGTAATCCGCTTGCATTAAAATGGCTGCTGCTACGTTGGATTTTCTACTGCGCGTGCATCTGTCATACTCACGTGACATGACGTACTATCTTGCTTGGAAGGGAAACTTTCGCTTCTGAGCACTAGAATTAAGATGGTTGCTTTGTGTTACAGCATGCATGAAGCTTGCACTGCTGTTTTTGCTAAGCTATTTGTTTTACCTAAACACTAAACGTAATAGTTAAAATAAATCAATGGTAATAGAGTAGAGATAAGTGGTATACAGTGCTTTCATTTATTCTGTGTTCTAAAACTGTTTCTTTTCTATTTTTCATGTATCGTAATTTTGGGCCCAGGATGTGCTATTACTCCATCTTGAAAACCCACACTGCGCATGTCAAACTCCAGAAGGAGCTTAAGTCTAACGGTGGGCGGCCAGCTACGCTCCGTCTGCGGAGTGTGCGTAGTGCCGCCCACTCCGCATTTTGCGGAGCTGGCGGAGCCAGGCGGCACTACGCACGCTCCGCAGACGGAGCGTAGCTGGCCGCCACCCGCCTCCCTCCCGCCCTCCCTAAATACTTTAAAATAAAGGAACGCAATAATTTTAAAAGCACTTACCTTGCCGCCGCTGGCCGCCGCGTTCCCCGGGGCTCGTTATCTTCCGTCTTCCGTATTTTGCAGTAATGCGCATGCGCGGACGGCCGCGCATGCGCATTTTCACGAGAAAATGCGCATGCGCGGCCGCCCGCGCATGCGCAATATTGGAAAATACGGAAGACGGAAGATAACGAGCCCCGGGGAACGCGGCGGCCAGCGGCGGCAAGGTAAGTGCTTTTAAAATTATTGCGTTCCTTTATTTTAAAGTATTTAGGGAGGGCGGGAGGGAGGCGGGTGGCGGGGCTGGCGGCCAGTGGTTTTGCGGAGTGGGGCTACGCGGAGTGCGGAGGTGGGCGTAGTTTCTCGCCCACTTCGCGTAGCTCCGCGAAGCCCCACTCCGCGAACTCCGCCCAGGGTTACTTAAGTCATTCATCATTGAATTGAAGCCAAGCTTTCATCACACTAGAAGATACGCCTGGGAACCTGACTTGATGACCCTAAGCAGAAGACAAAATGTTAACA
>NW_028249545.1:0-35560 GCF_964263255.1 Lissotriton vulgaris | reverse complement strand
TTATTGTGTTCTCTCTAAGTGCCAAAATGTGGTGGATATGTGGCACCCAGGAACACAAACAGGCTGAGCCTCAGAGATACATGAGGAGATCATCTGCATACAGTGAGACTCTATCTGAGAGTGTGCATGACCATTTAAACCCTTTGACAAAGACATCCATTTGAATCCATTCTGCCAGTAGTTCAATCGCAATGGTGAACAGTAGGGAGAGAGAGGACAACCCTATTAGATGCTCCTGAAGACCCTGGCCATCAGATTTGTGAAAAGTAGGAAAGTGCATTTCATTCAATTTGGGGCTAAATTAATCCCTTCCAACAGAGCAAACATATATACCCACCAAACCAAATCATAGGTATATTAAGAGTCCTTCGTCACAAGGGCCAGTGGACCCTCCAGGCCATGGGCAAGTACCAATGCAAATGAAGGTGGCTAAAGTTGAGTCTGCTGGCATCGGGGAGCATCGACCCGCACTGTTCGAGCATATCACTGAGCCTATTACATTTGGCTAGGTGTTTCGCTAACGCTTTGGCTTCCATCTTGGCCTCAATAATAATCAATGAGACTGGGCTATAAGAGAGCCATAGACCCATGGAATTGCCACTATCCAGGTGGCCAGGACAGGGTGTCTTCCCCTTTTTTCAGCACTTTGTCTGACTTCACCTTGTAGAGAGGTATAAACTTTTGTGACAACAATTTAAATAATTCCACTGGAAAACCATTGTGACTTGGTGTCTCACCTCTGTGAAGTTGCTGGACAGCAGCTAACACCATGTCATCCAATTAAAGGAAAACGTTAAATAAACGTCGTTTTTAAAATGATTCACTAGTATTCAGAGTAGAAATTCAATAACAGTTATATTAACGTCAATATACTCGTATCAGGTATTCAAAAGAACCATTAAGGTATATTATCGTTTACGAGCTAAACAAAGAGAGAGACCCTCAAATGCCGATATTAACTCACCAGAGTAACGTGAAGATTCATCCGTGTATCAGAAACTGGCGTGCAGCGCGGTCGCCATGTTTGCATCTCAATTTATACCGCAGCGTCTATGGGTGCCATATTGTTATAGGCATTATGAAGCTAAGATTGTTGTGTCGGGATCACCCATCTACATTGTCTGTACATGCCACCAGTTCAATCAAAGTCACTGCATTTGTGAAATTTCACCATCTCCTCCAATTCAACATGCCCTCCACCCTCTGATACTCGGACAACTACATTATGTACCCTGATGAACAAGGGTTATATCCAGTTGCACCTCATTGATATTGCACTTCACGCCATGTTGGGAGGACTGAATAGTTTATTGAATTAGTCCTGTGGAGACTGAGGAGACAATCTGCAGCTCTATTGCTCCTGAATTGTCAAGCAGTGGACCGACAAGTGTCTCTATTGCTGTATTGAGCACTTTATTACATTTGTCAATTTTCCTTTGCTTTACATTGCCCATGGTTTATGATATTCCGTTTGTGGTATTCAGTATTCACTGTGCAGGATAATCTATTCGTTCTGAGTACCAGATCAAAGGTTACAGGCCACACTTCTTCAGAGGCATTGATCAAAGTGATGGTTTGAAGCCCCTCCCCCCAAAAGCTAAACCAGACTAATCCTATATGTATGTGGTCTCTTCCAAAGATATTCGTCCAACAGGCATTGATGCCATAGATCTTTGTTCTGCATTAAATCCAGCACCTTTGATGTTGTATAAACAGTGGACCCTCAGGCCCAACTTTTCAGTATAACTCTGGACCTGTGGAAGACTCAGAAGGACTGCTGTGCTGCTCTCCTGCAAGAAGGACTTCTACTTTTCTGCTTCCCTGCTCATCTGATGCCTGGGTGAAAAGGACTGGACCTGCATCTTGAACTCTAGAGCAATTCCAAGGGCTAGTTGGTTGACCTATCAGAACCTCAGGGACAGAAAAGGTTCTAACTACCTTGAACCTAGCATCTGGACTTTGTCTGCTGTGAGTCTTTCCCTCCAGTGCTGGACTCTTAGATGTGGGCCTGACAGTGTGGTCCAAGCAGAAACGACTTGCTGCTCTACATCAGAACCGGCTGTGTGACACATTCCTGATACAGGACCCCCAACTCTTCGAAACCACTTCTTCGTGATGCCTCCTCACACAGGACTTCTCATCACAGCCCTGCAACTTCTTGGAATGGAAGCTGTGCAATGCATCTTTGATGCAGGACCACTCATTGCAGCCCGCCGCTTGCTAGAATCACCGCTGTGTGATCCATCCTTAATGCAGAACCTCGTATTGCATCCCGCAGCCCATCAGAGCTGCCTCTGTGTGACACATTCTCCACCCGGAATCTCGAAATGCACCACAACCCAGATTTAAGGTACTTTGTTCAGCGGGCCTAATTTGGTTTCTTTATCTGGCCTGTGCTCTGTGGTGTCTTGCTATTGTTCGGAATGACGCGCGTGTATGCACGCGCGTCATCCACAAACAATATGCGTGTCTGGTTGTTATTTGAATGTGTGTGTCGTGTGTTGTGTTTCGGGTGCTGTATGTATGGAGATCTTGTGTCTCGTGTGCGTGTTGTGGTTTGAATGGAAGTCATATGTATTTAGCGAGTAGACTGACGGTTTACCGGCATTCAAGATTGTACGTTCATGAGCTTACATGTGGAATTAAGCTCTCTTACTTCATCGACGGATTCTGCTCTTTTCTTCCTGGAATATGGTTAATACTATTTTGTAACACTGGCGACGATCGGGAACACTTTCCTACGTGTGTTAAATTGGATTTTTCGAAGGATTCACTGATTTTTTGTTGATACTCTGCTTTCATTGGCTACTAGCAGCCTGCCCCGACGTTGTCCGGGGGCAATGAGGCTTCAGGGCCAACAGCCAGCCCAGGCCCCCGCCCGCCCCGGCCCCCGCCTGCTCCGACATTGTCCGTGTCTTGGAGCCACCTCCCGCCCCCGGCCCCCTCCTGCCCCGACATTTTACGTGTCCCTCTGCTTTACCTGAGCTGGCGCTCTTGACTTCACCGCCGCTCGTCACCGCTCCTCCCCGCACGCCCTGATGTTGTCCGGGGGCAATGAGGCTTCAGGGCCAACCGCCCGCCCCGGCCCGGCCCCCGCCCCCACCCGCCCCGACATTGTCTGTGTCCCAGAGCCACCTCCTTCCCCCGGCTCCCTCCCGGCCTGCCATTTTACGTGTGCCTTTGCCTTACCTGAGCCGGCGCTCCTGACTTCACTGTCGCTCCTCGCCGCTCATCACCGCT
The DNA here is from genome assembly GCF_964263255.1 of Lissotriton vulgaris. NCBI lineage: Eukaryota > Metazoa > Chordata > Amphibia > Caudata > Salamandridae > Lissotriton > Lissotriton vulgaris. The sequence goes on along the minus strand of NW_028249545.1, from coordinate 32,320 downwards.
CTTCCCCGCCTGTCCACTGCTCATGTCCGCCGCTTCCCCTCATCATCACTTTCGTGTCCCTTTGCCTTACCTGAGCCAGCACTCCTAAATTCACCACTGCTCCTCCCCGCCTCATCACCGCTCCTCCCTGCCCGCCCTGATGTTGTCCGGGGGCAATGATATTTACAACAAGGGGTGGTGAGGGACAGAGTCTCTGAATTAAGCAGAAAGCTCTCACCCAGTCAAGAGATCAGGGCTAGATCCAACACCGTTTTTTAGCTCACTGCACCATCCCAGTTTCAGAACCTGGCTGTATGCAAATTAGTCTGTTCCTGTCCCAGTGCATGATGGGAACAGGGCAAACCAAACTACAAAAGCCAATTCTTACACTGGGAAGGAAACAAGCTCCCGGGGACCGGTTTCTGGCATTACAGCCGTCTTCGGCCCGGTTTGCTTGAATCCTGATGGTGCAATGAGCAAGGGTCTCACATCTGAGAATACCCTTCCACGCTTAGGGTGGACAAAAATATTTACAACAAGGGGTGGTGAGGGACAGAGTCTCTGAATTAAGCAGAAAGCTCTCACCCAGTCAAGAGATCAGGGCTAGATCCAACACCGTTTTTTAGCTCACTGCACCATCCCAGTTTCAGAACCTGGCTGTATGCAAATTAGTCTGTTCCTGTCCCAGTGCATGATGGGAACAGGGCAAACCAAACTACAAAAGCCAATTCTTACACTGGGAAGGAAACAAGCTCCCGGGGACCGGTTTCTGGCATTACAGCCGTCTTCGGCCCGGTTTGCTTGAATCCTGATGGTGCAATGAGCAAGGGTCTCACATCTGAGAATACCCTTCCACGCTTAGGGTGGACAAAAATATTTACAACAAGGGGTGGTGAGGGACAGAGTCTCTGAATTAAGCAGAAAGCTCTCACCCAGTCAAGAGATCAGGGCTAGATCCAACACCGTTTTTTAGCTCACTGCACCATCCCAGTTTCAGAACCTGGCTGTATGCAAATTAGTCTGTTCCTGTCCCAGTGCATGATGGGAACAGGGCAAACCAAACTACAAAAGCCAATTCTTACACTGGGAAGGAAACAAGCTCCCGGGGACCGGTTTCTGGCATTACAGCCGTCTTCGGCCCGGTTTGCTTGAATCCTGATGGTGCAATGAGCAAGGGTCTCACATCTGAGAATACCCTTCCACGCTTAGGGTGGACAAAAATATTTACAACAAGGGGTGGTGAGGGACAGAGTCTCTGAATTAAGCAGAAAGCTCTCACCCAGTCAAGAGATCAGGGCTAGATCCAACACCGTTTTTTAGCTCACTGCACCATCCCAGTTTCAGAACCTGGCTGTATGCAAATTAGTCTGTTCCTGTCCCAGTGCATGATGGGAACAGGGCAAACCAAACTACAAAAGCCAATTCTTACACTGGGAAGGAAACAAGCTCCCGGGGACCGGTTTCTGGCATTACAGCCGTCTTCGCCCCGGTTTGCTTGAATCCTGATGGTGCAATGAGCAAGGGTCTCACATCTGAGAATACCCTTCCACGCTTAGGGTGGACAAAAATATTTACAACAAGGGGTGGTGAGGGACAGAGTCTCTGAATTAAGCAGAAAGCTCTCACCCAGTCAAGAGATCAGGGCTAGATCCAACACCGTTTTTTAGCTCACTGCACCATCCCAGTTTCAGAACCTGGCTGTATGCAAATTAGTCTGTTCCTGTCCCAGTGCATGATGGGAACAGGGCAAACCAAACTACAAAAGCCAATTCTTACACTGGGAAGGAAACAAGCTCCCGGGGACCGGTTTCTGGCATTACAGCCGTCTTCGGCCCGGTTTGCTTGAATCCTGATGGTGCAATGAGCAAGGGTCTCACATCTGAGAATACCCTTCCACGCTTAGGGTGGACAAAAATATTTACAACAAGGGGTGGTGAGGGACAGAGTCTCTGAATTAAGCAGAAAGCTCTCACCCAGTCAAGAGATCAGGGCTAGATCCAACACCGTTTTTTAGCTCACTGCACCATCCCAGTTTCAGAACCTGGCTGTATGCAAATTAGTCTGTTCCTGTCCCAGTGCATGATGGGAACAGGGCAAACCAAACTACAAAAGCCAATTCTTACACTGGGAAGGAAACAAGCTCCCGGGGACCGGTTTCTGGCATTACAGCCGTCTTCGGCCCGGTTTGCTTGAATCCTGATGGTGCAATGAGCAAGGGTCTCACATCTGAGAATACCCTTCCACGCTTAGGGTGGACAAAAATATTTACAACAAGGGGTGGTGAGGGACAGAGTCTCTGAATTAAGCAGAAAGCTCTCACCCAGTCAAGAGATCAGGGCTAGATCCAACACCGTTTTTTAGCTCACTGCACCATCCCAGTTTCAGAACCTGGCTGTATGCAAATTAGTCTGTTCCTGTCCCAGTGCATGATGGGAACAGGGCAAACCAAACTACAAAAGCCAATTCTTACACTGGGAAGGAAACAAGCTCCCGGGGACCGGTTTCTGGCATTACAGCCGTCTTCGGCCCGGTTTGCTTGAATCCTGATGGTGCAATGAGCAAGGGTCTCACATCTGAGAATACCCTTCCACGCTTAGGGTGGACAAAAATATTTACAACAAGGGGTGGTGAGGGACAGAGTCTCTGAATTAAGCAGAAAGCTCTCACCCAGTCAAGAGATCAGGGCTAGATCCAACACCGTTTTTTAGCTCACTGCACCATCCCAGTTTCAGAACCTGGCTGTATGCAAATTAGTCTGTTCCTGTCCCAGTGCATGATGGGAACAGGGCAAACCAAACTACAAAAGCCAATTCTTACACTGGGAAGGAAACAAGCTCCCGGGGACCGGTTTCTGGCATTACAGCCGTCTTCGGCCCGGTTTGCTTGAATCCTGATGGTGCAATGAGCAAGGGTCTCACATCTGAGAATACCCTTCCACGCTTAGGGTGGACAAAAATATTTACAACAAGGGGTGGTGAGGGACAGAGTCTCTGAATTAAGCAGAAAGCTCTCACCCAGTCAAGAGATCAGGGCTAGATCCAACACCGTTTTTTAGCTCACTGCACCATCCCAGTTTCAGAACCTGGCTGTATGCAAATTAGTCTGTTCCTGTCCCAGTGCATGATGGGAACAGGGCAAACCAAACTACAAAAGCCAATTCTTACACTGGGAAGGAAACAAGCTCCCGGGGACCGGTTTCTGGCATTACAGCCGTCTTCGGCCCGGTTTGCTTGAATCCTGATGGTGCAATGAGCAAGGGTCTCACATCTGAGAATACCCTTCCACGCTTAGGGTGGACAAAAATATTTACAACAAGGGGTGGTGAGGGACAGAGTCTCTGAATTAAGCAGAAAGCTCTCACCCAGTCAAGAGATCAGGGCTAGATCCAACACCGTTTTTTAGCTCACTGCACCATCCCAGTTTCAGAACCTGGCTGTATGCAAATTAGTCTGTTCCTGTCCCAGTGCATGATGGGAACAGGGCAAACCAAACTACAAAAGCCAATTCTTACACTGGGAAGGAAACAAGCTCCCGGGGACCGGTTTCTGGCATTACAGCCGTCTTCGGCCCGGTTTGCTTGAATCCTGATGGTGCAATGAGCAAGGGTCTCACATCTGAGAATACCCTTCCACGCTTAGGGTGGACAAAAATATTTACAACAAGGGGTGGTGAGGGACAGAGTCTCTGAATTAAGCAGAAAGCTCTCACCCAGTCAAGAGATCAGGGCTAGATCCAACACCGTTTTTTAGCTCACTGCACCATCCCAGTTTCAGAACCTGGCTGTATGCAAATTAGTCTGTTCCTGTCCCAGTGCATGATGGGAACAGGGCAAACCAAACTACAAAAGCCAATTCTTACACTGGGAAGGAAACAAGCTCCCGGGGACCGGTTTCTGGCATTACAGCCGTCTTCGGCCCGGTTTGCTTGAATCCTGATGGTGCAATGAGCAAGGGTCTCACATCTGAGAATACCCTTCCACGCTTAGGGTGGACAAAAATATTTACAACAAGGGGTGGTGAGGGACAGAGTCTCTGAATTAAGCAGAAAGCTCTCACCCAGTCAAGAGATCAGGGCTAGATCCAACACCGTTTTTTAGCTCACTGCACCATCCCAGTTTCAGAACCTGGCTGTATGCAAATTAGTCTGTTCCTGTCCCAGTGCATGATGGGAACAGGGCAAACCAAACTACAAAAGCCAATTCTTACACTGGGAAGGAAACAAGCTCCCGGGGACCGGTTTCTGGCATTACAGCCGTCTTCGGCCCGGTTTGCTTGAATCCTGATGGTGCAATGAGCAAGGGTCTCACATCTGAGAATACCCTTCCACGCTTAGGGTGGACAAAAATATTTACAACAAGGGGTGGTGAGGGACAGAGTCTCTGAATTAAGCAGAAAGCTCTCACCCAGTCAAGAGATCAGGGCTAGATCCAACACCGTTTTTTAGCTCACTGCACCATCCCAGTTTCAGAACCTGGCTGTATGCAAATTAGTCTGTTCCTGTCCCAGTGCATGATGGGAACAGGGCAAACCAAACTACAAAAGCCAATTCTTACACTGGGAAGGAAACAAGCTCCCGGGGACCGGTTTCTGGCATTACAGCCGTCTTCGGCCCGGTTTGCTTGAATCCTGATGGTGCAATGAGCAAGGGTCTCACATCTGAGAATACCCTTCCACGCTTAGGGTGGACAAAAATATTTACAACAAGGGGTGGTGAGGGACAGAGTCTCTGAATTAAGCAGAAAGCTCTCACCCAGTCAAGAGATCAGGGCTAGATCCAACACCGTTTTTTAGCTCACTGCACCATCCCAGTTTCAGAACCTGGCTGTATGCAAATTAGTCTGTTCCTGTCCCAGTGCATGATGGGAACAGGGCAAACCAAACTACAAAAGCCAATTCTTACACTGGGAAGGAAACAAGCTCCCGGGGACCGGTTTCTGGCATTACAGCCGTCTTCGGCCCGGTTTGCTTGAATCCTGATGGTGCAATGAGCAAGGGTCTCACATCTGAGAATACCCTTCCACGCTTAGGGTGGACAAAAATATTTACAACAAGGGGTGGTGAGGGACAGAGTCTCTGAATTAAGCAGAAAGCTCTCACCCAGTAAAGAGATCAGGGCTAGATCCAACACCGTTTTTTAGCTCACTGCACCATCCCAGTTTCAGAACCTGGCTGTATGCAAATTAGTCTGTTCCTGTCCCAGTGCATGATGGGAACAGGGCAAACCAAACTACAAAAGCCAATTCTTACACTGGGAAGGAAACAAGCTCCCGGGGACCGGTTTCTGGCATTACAGCCGTCTTCGGCCCGGTTTGCTTGAATCCTGATGGTGCAATGAGCAAGGGTCTCACATCTGAGAATACCCTTCCACGCTTAGGGTGGACAAAAATATTTACAACAAGGGGTGGTGAGGGACAGAGTCTCTGAATTAAGCAGAAAGCTCTCACCCAGTCAAGAGATCAGGGCTAGATCCAACACCGTTTTTTAGCTCACTGCACCATCCCAGTTTCAGAACCTGGCTGTATGCAAATTAGTCTGTTCCTGTCCCAGTGCATGATGGGAACAGGGCAAACCAAACTACAAAAGCCAATTCTTACACTGGGAAGGAAACAAGCTCCCGGGGACCGGTTTCTGGCATTACAGCCGTCTTCGGCCCGGTTTGCTTGAATCCTGATGGTGCAATGAGCAAGGGTCTCACATCTGAGAATACCCTTCCACGCTTAGGGTGGACAAAAATATTTACAACAAGGGGTGGTGAGGGACAGAGTCTCTGAATTAAGCAGAAAGCTCTCACCCAGTCAAGAGATCAGGGCTAGATCCAACACCGTTTTTTAGCTCACTGCACCATCCCAGTTTCAGAACCTGGCTGTATGCAAATTAGTCTGTTCCTGTCCCAGTGCATGATGGGAACAGGGCAAACCAAACTACAAAAGCCAATTCTTACACTGGGAAGGAAACAAGCTCCCGGGGACCGGTTTCTGGCATTACAGCCGTCTTCGGCCCGGTTTGCTTGAATCCTGATGGTGCAATGAGCAAGGGTCTCACATCTGAGAATACCCTTCCACGCTTAGGGTGGACAAAAATATTTACAACAAGGGGTGGTGAGGGACAGAGTCTCTGAATTAAGCAGAAAGCTCTCACCCAGTCAAGAGATCAGGGCTAGATCCAACACCGTTTTTTAGCTCACTGCACCATCCCAGTTTCAGAACCTGGCTGTATGCAAATTAGTCTGTTCCTGTCCCAGTGCATGATGGGAACAGGGCAAACCAAACTACAAAAGCCAATTCTTACACTGGGAAGGAAACAAGCTCCCGGGGACCGGTTTCTGGCATTACAGCCGTCTTCGGCCCGGTTTGCTTGAATCCTGATGGTGCAATGAGCAAGGGTCTCACATCTGAGAATACCCTTCCACGCTTAGGGTGGACAAAAATATTTACAACAAGGGGTGGTGAGGGACAGAGTCTCTGAATTAAGCAGAAAGCTCTCACCCAGTCAAGAGATCAGGGCTAGATCCAACACCGTTTTTTAGCTCACTGCACCATCCCAGTTTCAGAACCTGGCTGTATGCAAATTAGTCTGTTCCTGTCCCAGTGCATGATGGGAACAGGGCAAACCAAACTACAAAAGCCAATTCTTACACTGGGAAGGAAACAAGCTCCCGGGGACCGGTTTCTGGCATTACAGCCGTCTTCGGCCCGGTTTGCTTGAATCCTGATGGTGCAATGAGCAAGGGTCTCACATCTGAGAATACCCTTCCACGCTTAGGGTGGACAAAAATATTTACAACAAGGGGTGGTGAGGGACAGAGTCTCTGAATTAAGCAGAAAGCTCTCACCCAGTCAAGAGATCAGGGCTAGATCCAACACCGTTTTTTAGCTCACTGCACCATCCCAGTTTCAGAACCTGGCTGTATGCAAATTAGTCTGTTCCTGTCCCAGTGCATGATGGGAACAGGGCAAACCAAACTACAAAAGCCAATTCTTACACTGGGAAGGAAACAAGCTCCCGGGGACCGGTTTCTGGCATTACAGCCGTCTTCTGCCCGGTTTGCTTGAATCCTGATGGTGCAATGAGCAAGGGTCTCACATCTGAGAATACCCTTCCACGCTTAGAGTGGACAAAAATATTTACAACAAGGGGTGGTGAGGGACAGAGTCTCTGAATTAAGCAGAAAGCTCTCACCCAGTCAAGAGATCAGGGCTAGATCCAACACCGTTTTTTAGCTCACTGCACCATCCCAGTTTCAGAACCTGGCTGTATGCAAATTAGTCTGTTCCTGTCCCAGTGCATGATGGGAACAGGGCAAACCAAACTACAAAAGCCAATTCTTACACTGGGAAGGAAACAAGCTCCCGGGGACCGGTTTCTGGCATTACAGCCGTCTTCGGCCCGGTTTGCTTGAATCCTGATGGTGCAATGAGCAAGGGTCTCACATCTGAGAATACCCTTCCACGCTTAGGGTGGACAAAAATATTTACAACAAGGGGTGGTGAGGGACAGAGTCTCTGAATTAAGCAGAAAGCTCTCACCCAGTCAAGAGATCAGGGCTAGATCCAACACCGTTTTTTAGCTCACTGCACCATCCCAGTTTCAGAACCTGGCTGTATGCAAATTAGTCTGTTCCTGTCCCAGTGCATGATGGGAACAGGGCAAACCAAACTACAAAAGCCAATTCTTACACTGGGAAGGAAACAAGCTCCCGGGGACCGGTTTCTGGCATTACAGCCGTCTTCGGCCCGGTTTGCTTGAATCCGGATGGTGCAATGAGCAAGGGTCTCACATCTGAGAATACCCTTCCACGCTTAGGGTGGACAAAAATATTTACAACAAGGGGTGGTGAGGGACAGAGTCTCTGAATTAAGCAGAAAGCTCTCACCCAGTCAAGAGATCAGGGCTAGATCCAACACCGTTTTTTAGCTCACTGCACCATCCCAGTTTCAGAACCTGGCTGTATGCAAATTAGTCTGTTCCTGTCCCAGTGCATGATGGGAACAGGGCAAACCAAACTACAAAAGCCAATTCTTACACTGGGAAGGAAACAAGCTCCCGGGGACCGGTTTCTGGCATTACAGCCGTCTTCGGCCCGGTTTGCTTGAATCCTGATGGTGCAATGAGCAAGGGTCTCACATCTGAGAATACCCTTCCACGCTTAGGGTGGACAAAAATATTTACAACAAGGGGTGGTGAGGGACAGAGTCTCTGAATTAAGCAGAAAGCTCTCACCCAGTCAAGAGATCAGGGCTAGATCCAACACCGTTTTTTAGCTCACTGCACCATCCCAGTTTCAGAACCTGGCTGTATGCAAATTAGTCTGTTCCTGTCCCAGTGCATGATGGGAACAGGGCAAACCAAACTACAAAAGCCAATTCTTACACTGGGAAGGAAACAAGCTCCCGGGGACCGGTTTCTGGCATTACAGCCGTCTTCGGCCCGGTTTGCTTGAATCCTGATGGTGCAATGAGCAAGGGTCTCACATCTGAGAATACCCTTCCACGCTTAGGGTGGACAAAAATATTTACAACAAGGGGTGGTGAGGGACAGAGTCTCTGAATTAAGCAGAAAGCTCTCACCCAGTCAAGAGATCAGGGCTAGATCCAACACCGTTTTTTAGCTCACTGCACCATCCCAGTTTCAGAACCTGGCTGTATGCAAATTAGTCTGTTCCTGTCCCAGTGCATGATGGGAACAGGGCAAACCAAACTACAAAAGCCAATTCTTACACTGGGAAGGAAACAAGCTCCCGGGGACCGGTTTCTGGCATTACAGCCGTCTTCGGCCCGGTTTGCTTGAATCCTGATGGTGCAATGAGCAAGGGTCTCACATCTGAGAATACCCTTCCACGCTTAGGGTGGACAAAAATATTTACAACAAGGGGTGGTGAGGGACAGAGTCTCTGAATTAAGCAGAAAGCTCTCACCCAGTCAAGAGATCAGGGCTAGATCCAACACCGTTTTTTAGCTCACTGCACCATCCCAGTTTCAGAACCTGGCTGTATGCAAATTAGTCTGTTCCTGTCCCAGTGCATGATGGGAACAGGGCAAACCAAACTACAAAAGCCAATTCTTACACTGGGAAGGAAACAAGCTCCCGGGGACCGGTTTCTGGCATTACAGCCGTCTTCGGCCCGGTTTGCTTGAATCCTGATGGTGCAATGAGCAAGGGTCTCACATCTGAGAATACCCTTCCACGCTTAGGGTGGACAAAAATATTTACAACAAGGGGTGGTGAGGGACAGAGTCTCTGAATTAAGCAGAAAGCTCTCACCCAGTCAAGAGATCAGGGCTAGATCCAACACCGTTTTTTAGCTCACTGCACCATCCCAGTTTCAGAACCTGGCTGTATGCAAATTAGTCTGTTCCTGTCCCAGTGCATGATGGGAACAGGGCAAACCAAACTACAAAAGCCAATTCTTACACTGGGAAGGAAACAAGCTCCCGGGGACCGGTTTCTGGCATTACAGCCGTCTTCGGCCCGGTTTGCTTGAATCCAGATGGTGCAATGAGCAAGGGTCTCACATCTGAGAATACCCTTCCACGCTTAGGGTGGACAAAAATATTTACAACAAGGGGTGGTGAGGGACAGAGTCTCTGAATTAAGCAGAAAGCTCTCACCCAGTCAAGAGATCAGGGCTAGATCCAACACCGTTTTTTAGCTCACTGCACCATCCCAGTTTCAGAACCTGGCTGTATGCAAATTAGTCTGTTCCTGTCCCAGTGCATGATGGGAACAGGGCAAACCAAACTACAAAAGCCAATTCTTACACTGGGAAGGAAACAAGCTCCCGGGGACCGGTTTCTGGCATTACAGCCGTCTTCGGCCCGGTTTGCTTGAATCCTGATGGTGCAATGAGCAAGGGTCTCACATCTGAGAATACCCTTCCACGCTTAGGGTGGACAAAAATATTTACAACAAGGGGTGGTGAGGGACAGAGTCTCTGAATTAAGCAGAAAGCTCTCACCCAGTCAAGAGATCAGGGCTAGATCCAACACCGTTTTTTAGCTCACTGCACCATCCCAGTTTCAGAACCTGGCTGTATGCAAATTAGTCTGTTCCTGTCCCAGTGCATGATGGGAACAGGGCAAACCAAACTACAAAAGCCAATTCTTACACTGGGAAGGAAACAAGCTCCCGGGGACCGGTTTCTGGCATTACAGCCGTCTTCGGCCCGGTTTGCTTGAATCCTGATGGTGCAATGAGCAAGGGTCTCACATCTGAGAATACCCTTCCACGCTTAGGGTGGACAAAAATATTTACAACAAGGGGTGGTGAGGGACAGAGTCTCTGAATTAAGCAGAAAGCTCTCACCCAGTCAAGAGATCAGGGCTAGATCCAACACCGTTTTTTAGCTCACTGCACCATCCCAGTTTCAGAACCTGGCTGTATGCAAATTAGTCTGTTCCTGTCCCAGTGCATGATGGGAACAGGGCAAACCAAACTACAAAAGCCAATTCTTACACTGGGAAGGAAACAAGCTCCCGGGGACCGGTTTCTGGCATTTCAGCCGTCTTCGGCCCGGTTTGCTTGAATCCTGATGGTGCAATGAGCAAGGGTCTCACATCTGAGAATACCCTTCCACGCTTAGGGTGGACAAAAATATTTACAACAAGGGGTGGTGAGGGACAGAGTCTCTGAATTAAGCAGAAAGCTCTCACCCAGTCAAGAGATCAGGGCTAGATCCAACACCGTTTTTTAGCTCACTGCACCATCCCAGTTTCAGAACCTGGCTGTATGCAAATTAGTCTGTTCCTGTCCCAGTGCATGATGGGAACAGGGCAAACCAAACTACAAAAGCCAATTCTTACACTGGGAAGGAAACAAGCTCCCGGGGACCGGTTTCTGGCATTACAGCCGTCTTCGGCCCGGTTTGCTTGAATCCTGATGGTGCAATGAGCAAGGGTCTCACATCTGAGAATACCCTTCCACGCTTAGGGTGGACAAAAATATTTACAACAAGGGGTGGTGAGGGACATTTGGGGATGACTCTGCAGAAAGAGCCATTTCCAACAAATATATATTTACTTTAAAAAGGACACTAAAACCCTGCATCGGAGCATCTCAAAATTCCTTGTTCACAACATAGTATTCAGTAGAGTGAAGTATTCCCCAGGGATTTCAAGCCAATAGTTTTATTATTGGCACAGAAGGTGTGGTAGATATACTATCTTAAAAATGGGTGCCAACCCATAAGAGACAGAGGCCGGGCCAATAGTTCAGTGTGCATGCAGTGTATCAAGTTGTGAGGCCAGGCTGTGTTTCAAGCCGTTGCTATATCTGGTGGTATGTAAACCCCCATCTTAAGGAAGCCCTCATTTGCAATTGTCAGCTGTGATGCCCATTGCATATTTATTGTGTTCTCTCTAAGTGCCAAAATGTGGTGGATATGTGGCACCCAGGAACACAAACAGGCTGAGCCTCAGAGATACATGAGGAGATCATCTGCATACAGTGAGACTCTATCTGAGAGTGTGCATGACCATTTAAACCCTTTGACAAAGACATCCATTTGAATCCATTCTGCCAGTAGTTCAATCGCAATGGTGAACAGTAGGGAGAGAGAGGACAACCCTATTAGATGCTCCTGAAGACCCTGGCCATCAGATTTGTGAAAAGTAGGAAAGTGCATTTCATTCAATTTGGGGCTAAATTAATCCCTTCCAACAGAGCAAACATATATACCCACCAAACCAAATCATAGGTATATTAAGAGTCCTTCGTCACAAGGGCCAGTGGACCCTCCAGGCCATGGGCAAGTACCAATGCAAATGAAGGTGGCTAAAGTTGAGTCTGCTGGCATCGGGGAGCATCGACCCGCACTGTTCGAGCATATCACTGAGCCTATTACATTTGGCTAGGTGTTTCGCTAACGCTTTGGCTTCCATCTTGGCCTCAATAATAATCAATGAGACTGGGCTATAAGAGAGCCATAGACCCATGGAATTGCCACTATCCAGGTGGCCAGGACAGGGTGTCTTCCCCTTTTTTCAGCACTTTGTCTGACTTCACCTTGTAGAGAGGTATAAACTTTTGTGACAACAATTTAAATAATTCCACTGGAAAACCATTGTGACTTGGTGTCTCACCTCTGTGAAGTTGCTGGACAGCAGCTAACACCATGTCATCCAATTAAAGGAAAACGTTAAATAAACGTCGTTTTTAAAATGATTCACTAGTATTCAGAGTAGAAATTCAATAACAGTTATATTAACGTCAATATACTCGTATCAGGTATTCAAAAGAACCATTAAGGTATATTATCGTTTACGAGCTAAACAAAGAGAGAGACCCTCAAATGCCGATATTAACTCACCAGAGTAACGTGAAGATTCATCCGTGTATCAGAAACTGGCGTGCAGCGCGGTCGCCATGTTTGCATCTCAATTTATACCGCAGCGTCTATGGGTGCCATATTGTTATAGGCATTATGAAGCTAAGATTGTTGTGTCGGGATCACCCATCTACATTGTCTGTACATGCCACCAGTTCAATCAAAGTCACTGCATTTGTGAAATTTCACCATCTCCTCCAATTCAACATGCCCTCCACCCTCTGATACTCGGACAACTACATTATGTACCCTGATGAACAAGGGTTATATCCAGTTGCACCTCATTGATATTGCACTTCACGCCATGTTGGGAGGACTGAATAGTTTATTGAATTAGTCCTGTGGAGACTGAGGAGACAATCTGCAGCTCTATTGCTCCTGAATTGTCAAGCAGTGGACCGACAAGTGTCTCTATTGCTGTATTGAGCACTTTATTACATTTGTCAATTTTCCTTTGCTTTACATTGCCCATGGTTTATGATATTCCGTTTGTGGTATTCAGTATTCACTGTGCAGGATAATCTATTCGTTCTGAGTACCAGATCAAAGGTAACAGGCCACACTTCTTCAGAGGCATTGATCAAAGTGATGGTTTGAAGCCCCTCCCCCCAAAAGCTAAACCAGACTAATCCTATATGTATGTGGTCTCTTCCAAAGATATTCGTCCAACAGGCATTGATGCCATAGATCTTTGTTCTGCATTAAATCCAGCACCTTTGATGTTGTATAAACAGTGGACCCTCAGGCCCAACTTTTCAGTATAACTCTGGACCTGTGGAAGACTCAGAAGGACTGCTGTGCTGCTCTCCTGCAAGAAGGACTTCTACTTTTCTGCTTCCCTGCTCATCTGATGCCTGGGTGAAAAGGACTGGACCTGCATCTTGAACTCTAGAGCAATTCCAAGGGCTAGTTGGTTGACCTATCAGAACCTCAGGGACAGAAAAGGTTCTAACTACCTTGAACCTAGCATCTGGACTTTGTCTGCTGTGAGTCTTTCCCTCCAGTGCTGGACTCTTAGATGTGGGCCTGACAGTGTGGTCCAAGCAGAAACGACTTGCTGCTCTACATCAGAACCGGCTGTGTGACACATTCCTGATACAGGACCCCCAACTCTTCGAAACCACTTCTTCGTGATGCCTCCTCACACAGGACTTCTCATCACAGCCCTGCAACTTCTTGGAATGGAAGCAGTGCAATGCATCTTTGATGCAGGACCACTCATTGCAGCCCGCCGCTTGCTAGAATCACCGCTGTGTGATCCATCCTTAATGCAGAACCTCGTATTGCATCCCGCAGCCCATCAGAGCTGCCTCTGTGTGACACATTCTCCACCCGGAATCTCGAAATGCACCACAACCCAGATTTAAGGTACTTTGTTCAGCGGGCCTAATTTGGTTTCTTTATCTGGCCTGTGCTCTGTGGTGTCTTGCTATTGTTCGGAATGACGCGCGTGTATGCACGCGCGTCATCCACAAACAATATGCGTGTCTGGTTGTTATTTGAATGTGTGTGTCGTGTGTTGTGTTTCGGGTGCTGTATGTATGGAGATCTTGTGTCTCGTGTGCGTGTTGTGGTTTGAATGGAAGTCATATGTATTTAGCGAGTAGACTGACGGTTTACCGGCATTCAAGATTGTACGTTCATGAGCTTACATGTGGAATTAAGCTCTCTTACTTCATCGACGGATTCTGCTCTTTTCTTCCTGGAATATGGTTAATACTATTTTGTAACACTGGCGACGATCGGGAACACTTTCCTACGTGTGTTAAATTGGATTTTTCGAAGGATTCACTGATTTTTTGTTGATACTCTGCTTTCATTGGCTACTAGCAGCCTGCCCCGACGTTGTCCGGGGGCAATGAGGCTTCAGGGCCAACAGCCAGCCCAGGCCCCCGCCCGCCCCGGCCCCCGCCTGCTCCGACATTGTCCGTGTCTTGGAGCCACCTCCCGCCCCCGGCCCCCTCCTGCCCCGACATTTTACGTGTCCCTCTGCTTTACCTGAGCTGGCGCTCTTGACTTCACCGCCGCTCGTCACCGCTCCTCCCCGCACGCCCTGATGTTGTCCGGGGGCAATGAGGCTTCAGGGCCAACCGCCCGCCCCGGCCCGGCCCCCGCCCCCACCCGCCCCGACATTGTCTGTGTCCCAGAGCCACCTCCTTCCCCCGGCTCCCTCCCGGCCTGCCATTTTACGTGTGCCTTTGCCTTACCTGAGCCGGCGCTCCTGACTTCACTGTCGCTCCTCGCCGCTCATCACCGCTCTTCCCCGCCTGTCCACTGCTCATGTCCGCCGCTTCCCCTCATCATCACTTTCGTGTCCCTTTGCCTTACCTGAGCCAGCACTCCTAAATTCACCACTGCTCCTCCCCGCCTCATCACCGCTCCTCCCCGCCCGCCCTGATGTTGTCCGGGGGCAATGAGGCTTCAGGGCCAACCGCCCGCCCCGGCCCGGCCCCTGCCCCTGCCCGCCCGACATTGTCCGTGTCCCAGAGCCACCTCCCGCCCCCGGCCCCCTCCCGGCCTGACATTTTACGTGTGCCTTTGCCTTACCTGAGCCGGCGCTCCTGACTTCACTGTCGCTCCTCGCCGCTCATCACCGCTCCTCCCCGCCTGTCCGCCGCTCATGTCCGCCGCCTCCCCTCATCATCACTTACGTGTCCCTTTGCCTTACCTGAGCCGGCGCTCCTAAATTCACCGCCGCTCCTCGCCGCTCGTCACCGCTCCTCCCCGCCTTTCCATCGCTCATGTCCGCCGCTTCCCCTCGTCATCACGCACATCGCGTCCAGCGCTACGTCGCAGCCAGCGCTACGTCACGTCCGGCGCTACTTCCAGGGGACTACTTTTTTTTAAGTTAAATTTTTAAATTAACGTTTAATGTTTATTTTATATAGTCTATGTCCATCTGCACACCCTGGCATTTTCAACAATGTATCGGGTGTGTGGATTGGCACTGTGGTCCCCGAGTTTACCCGCCTCAAAGGTTAGAAGTTCTTCCTTTATAATAGTAGTATAGATTAGAGGTAGGTAAATATACTGGGATTACAGAACCCTGTGTATTATAGAATGTATTGAAGTTAGGTTACTGCTCACTCACTCACTCCACCACCTCCCATTTAAGTGATTTAGCACCAGTGCCCCATTTTCATTGGCCCCACTTTCTCTCTGCCCCCCCTCTCTACTATGCGAGTGGAGACTGGGAAGCCCTGATGCCCCAGTGGCTGACCCCCACATGGGACTCTCGAGTAGCAAAGTAACTGTGCTCTGCTGCCCATGTTGTGCACAGTTAGTACATCTCCCGAGATGCTGTTTAACCCCTGCGCGTGTTCCGGAAGGCACAAAGGTGTTCTTTCATTTGCATGGAAGTAAAGCAAGGAATGCCCTCTTGACAACGCTCCATGCAAACATGTGTCATCTTCTGTAATGCAGTGTCTGGGCTGCAGGAAAAGTGGGGGCTCCAACGCAGTTTCAAAATCCGCCATCTCATCATGTCATAAATTCAATATTACACACTCTCCCAGCTTCATAAAAATTGACATCTTCTGGAAAAATGTGGATTCCTAAGAATGCAAAGCAGGAGTTCCAGCATTTTTCAAACAACCACTAAAAAGTCGCACCAGAAACATATATTGCTTCAGAGCTCATGGCATCCTTTATTTCTTCTAAATGAAACTTTCTGTCAAGGTTTGTAGAGCAGACATTAAAGGTAACTCGCCTAGATCACAGAGGAGCGGCAGAGGTTAATACCTGTTTGCTTCTGAAATACTTTCCTTTAACATTGTGGTTTGAGTCACACAGTGCTTTTGAAGGCAGCCGACCCCGGCACTATCCTAAAACCGGAACCATAATTAGTGCTTCATTACTGGCGCGTGGCTCACAGCAGCACTTTCTGGGGTTTGACTGACTGAGCGCGAGCGCTGCCTCCTAAGGCCTCCCCATGTCCGTTCTCTGCCCAGCATGGGACCACCCGAGGACTCATCTGGCACGCGCTCAGCCTCCTCCTGGGAAATGAACAACTGCCGCAGGTTGGTTTCATTAGTAGGAGTCCGCCGCTTCCCCTCATCATCACTTACGTGTCCCGGCGCTCCTAAATTCACCGCCGCTCGTCACCGCTCCTCCCTGCCTGTCCGCCGCTCATGTCCGCCGCTTCCCCTCGTCATCACGCACATCGCGTCCAGCGCTACGTCGCAGCCAGCGCCACGTCATGGCCAGCGATACTTCCAGGGGACTACTTTTTTTATATAAGTTAAATTTTTAAATTTACGTTTAATGTTTATTTTATATAGCCTATGTCCATCTGCACACCCTGACATCTTCAACAATGTATCGGGTGTGTGGATTGGTGCTGTGGTTCCCGAGTTTACCTGGCTCAAAGGTTTGTGTTCTCTCTTTATAATAGTAGTAATAGATTCACACGGAGGACTTTTCTCTTGGCTCTCCTCATTGGATGTTGTTTTATCCTCTTTATTGGTTGTTGGTAAGCACAAATTTCACACAGATTTTCTCATTGGATATTGCTCTGCAATGCTGCATCTATGAGGAATCAAATTCCGTTTATCATCAACTGTGGAAATACTTACAAGGAGAAAACACAAATAATCATCTCTGCAGCAACATAATGAATAGTAAGTGACTTCTGTGATTCGCACACAAAAATTGTGAGTCATATTTTCTTCTTATTTTTAAAAGAAAGGAAAAAAAATCTGTACAACAACCTTATTTATTTATTTATTGATTTAAATTAGTCTATATAAATATGATGGGGATTCAACCTCCTCCATCTTTTTTAACTATTAAAGGTGATCCTCCAATTGAATGGGACATTTGGGAACCTATGTTTTTAGCGCATGTTGAAGTCCTAGAAGAAGAAGACTGTGGAACAGAAAGGAAATTAGCACTGTTAAAGCATTGTCATGGAGGGATTGCACTCAAAGAATTCAAAAGTTTTCCTCCTTTAAGTGATACTTCTAATTTAAATGTGTATCAAATTGCAGCTAAACAACTTTCCATTAGATATGGTAAGAAAATTAATATGGGCATGGAAAGATTTAAATTCTATTCAAGGAAACAACAAACAGATGAGTCTATTGACAACTATGTTTCTGCATTGAGAGCATTAGCGGTTACATGCCGCCAACCTCACCCTATGGTTATCCAACACCGCCGACACCTTAGCACCTCTGAAAAAACGTCAAAGCAAACCTGGCAGCAAGAAGGCCTCATGGTTCAACGATGATCTTAAGAAGTCCAAGAAACTCTGCCGCTCCCTTGAAAAGGCCTGGAAAAAAAACCCAACCACCAGCACCAAGGACGCCTTCAAAAACGCCACCCGCACTCACCACCAACTAATCCGAAAGGCCAAGAAAACAGCATTCAAGAATCGACTTGACAACAACGCCCACAACAGCAAGGAACTTTTCAACATCGTCAAGGAATTTTCCAATCCCTCAGCCAACTCCAACGACATCAACCCCTCTCAAGCCCTCTGCGACTCCCTAGCCTCATTCTTCCACAACAAGATCCCAGACATCCACAACAGCTTCGACAACCAACCCGGAGACCAACCCACCCAACCATTTGCTGAACATTCTCCCCCCGTGAACACCCTTAATGACTGGAACCCAATCTCCACTGAGGACACCATCCGCCTGATGAATTCCATCCACTCAGGATCCCCCACAGACCCATGTCCTCACCACATCTTCAACAAAGCAGACTCCGTCATAGCACCGCACCTCCGAAACGTCATCAACTGCTCCTTCAACTCCGCCACCTTCCCGGAAGACTGGAAACACGCCGAACTCACCGCCCTTCTGAAAAAACCCACAGCGGACCCCACCGAACTCAAAAACTACCGCCCCATTTCGCTCCTTCCATTCCCGGCCAAAGTCATCGAGAAAGCTGTCAACAACCAGCTCGCCGCTTTCCTCGAAGCCAACAAATCCCTCGACTCCTCACAATCCGGCTTCCGAGCAAAACACAGCACTGAGACCACCCTCATCGCAGCAACAGACGACATTCGAACTCTACTGGACAATGGAGACACAGTCGCCCTCATCCTCCTCGACCTCTCTGCAGCCTTCGACACAGTCTGCCACAGCACCCTTCTACAACGCCTCAATAACATCGGAATACAAGGAAAAGCACTTGAATGGATCACCTCGTTCCTCACCGGAAGAACCCAGAGAGTCCGCCTTCCACCATTCAAGTCCGAGGCCACTGAAGTCATCTGTGGCGTACCACAAGGATCCTCACTCAGCCCCACCCTCTTCAACGTATACATGAGCCCCCTCGCGACCATCGCCCGCCAACACAACCTCAACATCATCTCTTACGCGGATGACACTCAACTAATCCTCTCTCTCACCAATGACCCCAACACCGCCAAAACTAACCTACACGAAGGAATGAAAGAAGTTGCCGAATGGATGAAACAAAGCCGTCTGAAACTGAATTCAGACAAAACAGAAGTCCTCATCTTAGGTACATCCCCCTCTGCATGGGACGACTCTTGGTGGCCGGAAGCCCTTGGAAAAGCACCCATCCCGACAGACCACGCTCGGAACCTAGGCGTCATCCTGGATTCTTCACTCTCAATGAACAGACAAGTCAGCGCCGTATCCTCATCCTGCTTCAACATTCTTCGCATGCTCAAAAAAACATTCCACTGGATCCCCACCGAAACCAGGAAAACAGTCACCCATGCTCTGGTCACGAGCCGACTGGACTACGGAAACACCCTCTACGCAGGTACTACCGCTAAACTCCAGAAGAAACTCCAACGAATCCAAAACGCCTCAGGCAGGATCATATTAGACATCCCGCACAACGAACACATCTCTGGTCACCTGAAAGTCCTCCACTGGCTACCCGTCAATAAGAGAATCACTTTCCGACTGCTAACCCACGCACACAAATCACTCTACGACATAGGACCAGAATGCCTCAACTCACGACTGTCCTTCTACACCCACTCCCGCCAACTACGCTCTTCCAACCAAGCCCTCGCCACTGTACCTCGCATCAACAGGACTACCATGGGAGGCAGATCCTTCTCATACCTGGCTGCTAAAACATGGAACTCACTCCCCGCCTACCTTCGCCTTACCCAGAACCACCTAGCATTCAGAAAGCAACTTAAAACGTGGATATTTGACAAGTAATCCTCCTCCCCTTCCTAAGCGCCTTGAGACCCTCTGGGTATGTAGTGCGCTATATAAATTCTCTGACTTGACTTGACTTGACATGCGACTTTGGACACATTAATTATGACCAAGTTCTAAGAGATCAGATTCTCATGTGTACCAACAATAAAAAGATACAACAGAGGTTATGGACAACTTCTGACATGACTTTGAATCCTGCAATTGAGATAACCAAGTCAATTGAGCATTCTGAGAAATTTGTGGATGAAATTCGATCACAAAACAGCAATAAACCAGATGTGTTAGCTCTTAATAGAGAAAATGACAAGCCTAAGGATTCAGACAGGTATAGGAAGACTATTAATCCAGAGAATGAATAGTTGGCAAAGATCGGATCAAAGGACAAATAATTGGCAAAGGCCATATTCAAGAATGTATAATATGTATTGTTTTAGATGTGGTAGTGGTTACCATCTAGGGAACTCGAAGTCATGCGCAGCTTTAGATAAAGTATGTTTGAGATGTGAAAAAAAGGGGCATTTTTCAAAAGTTTGTAGATCAGCACCAAGAAAAGTCAGTTTAATTCAAGCTCAAGAACAAGAAGGTTCAAGTGGGGGGAGGAGCCAAGCGGGCATCCGAAGTGGCCGCATAGTCGATTGGCTCTGTGAACCCTTTCGCCCCACACGTATATCCTAGCGTTTATCCTGAGCTACGGAGGCATACTTTAGTAGGAGAAAAATAACGAGCACTTACCGTTTGCTCCTGAGGCTCCTGCGTGCGGTAGGCCCTGAGAACTGTCCCCGACTGCTCTGCGGCCCACGTGGTGAAGAGACCGGGGCGTTGACCTGGACGTGCATCCGACCGCGACTGCAACAACAACGGCCCCAGGTGGCCAGTGGCGTAACGAAGATTGAGGGGGCCCCCCTGCAAGGTACGTGGAGGGGCCCCCTCCGGACTCTATCAGGAGCTCTCCTGCCGAGGTGAAGTGCTGTGCTGAGGAGGCCTGGAGCTTGTGTTACGCCCCTGCACTGCACCCTGCCAAAAAGGGTACCTTGGGTCTACCTCACAGCGCTGGGATGCTCAAGAGTAGCCATGCGCTATAGAAGAGGGTATTCATTCATTCATTCATTCATTCATTCATTCATTCATTCATTCATTCACCTTATGGGTGACTTACATGTAAGAAAAAGGAAGGTTAGGGCCTGGAAAGTGAGTGCCCTTACCAGGTTGACATGGCAGTTACAAAAATTGCATGTGCAGACACTGCAATGGTTGATTTGAGACAAATTTGAAGGTCTACTGGTGTGGGGGACATAATCGGTGCTGCAGGACCACTAGTAGCATTTGATTTACAGGCCCTGAGCACATACAGTGCACTTTACTAGGAACTTACCAGTAAATCATATATAACAATCATGGATAACCAATCCACCGCATAGTCAAAAAAACAGGAGGTAGAGGCAAAAAGTCAGGGGAAATCAGGCTAAGGAGGCCAGGTCCAACAGCCAATATAAATAAATATTGACCCAACTGAAACACTTTGGATGTATAAGCATGATCTTTCATCTTCCTTACACCTCAGTAGACAAAGCATTGCCCGTCTGTGACACTTACCCTCGGATGACCTCAAAGGAAAGAGATGCTGTGAATACACTGCATGTATCCGTTACACCAGGTAGTACTAGGAATCAATTTTCCTAAACTGCCTTCTCCCCTGATTCCAATATGCTTCAATGGTGAAGGCAGTACCATTCATGGTCACAGACAGCAAGTGCATGAGTGGTCTTTCATCAGGTGTATACAACATAGGTCCAGGAGGTCTCATCTATGAAGATTTCTTTTTCAGGCAAATTAGTTTCACTGAATTAGTTCATGCAAATCTATGAGAATTAATTGGAATGGATCCGTCCCTCAACGACCTAACTAGATACCCATATTCTAGGCTGTACTTGCATCATTTATCTCAGGTTGTATATGTCTCAATAGCACATGGCAATAAATGCATCGGTGTCCACAGGCAAAAAATTTACACTAATATTCACTCACATGAACTAGCATTAACTGTCCTATTCACTAATGGTATTTAATGGCCCACTCAATAACCCAATTTAATGTCCCAGCACAGAAACTAAAATGAGTACCTCACCTTTTAAAGGTCTCACTATGTAACTACCGATATAGGCCCATGGTGTAACTAGCTGTAATGGTCTCACAGAGTAAGTAGCATTAATAATCTCACTCAGCAAAGAGAATTAAAGCCCACATCAATCCCCCCACAGTAAATACGGCTCCCCACAGCAACATGAAATATTGATCTCACATAGTAATGACCACACCCTTCCCAGCTTTCTCAGCTCCACGAAATGCACCCGCAGAGCAAGCAGCGTTCACACATCTCGGATCTGTTTCTGGCCCCCATCACAGAATTCCGTATTGAAAGGCCATGTGGGCCCTGGGCGCACGAGATGCTGCAGGGGCTTACCGCATGCTAACCATGATCTTGTCATGAGACCTTGTGTGGCTGCACCGCATACGGTTGTTCTGTGCTAGGTGATGTTCTGTAACTATATTAATCTATCTCCCTGTTTTCCTATATCCTCGTTCCCACTCTCTCAACAATATAAGTTACACATTTCCTTTTCCAGTTGTATGTACAGTGCTTGGATGCCCCGAGGGCTAGGTCGGCGCTATACAACTACTACAAATAAATAACAAATACATATATCACTGGTAAACTAGAAGGTCCTGTTGTTTAAGTCGACAGCTTGAATGAATCCTTGCTATAGCTGTGATGCCGTTGAAGCAATGTGAATATTTTTTAGAAAACGAACAACCTTACAGCCAGGTGTTCCTTTTTTTGCAATGGCGACGAGGAAATGTCTTCTCGAGTTGCCATGCATGCAGCCACAGGCATTTGTGGCGCAGCCTCCAGATGCTTATTGTAGATACCGAGGCACGTAAGGTAGCAGGAAGGCTCAGTGAGTTGAAAACTCGTCGATGACATATGAAGGGGTCTGTAAGTCACGGGTTTGAATCCCTGCCAGCCGATGTGGTCTGCTGTCCTTCCGAGGTCAGTGAGTTGGGTGTGTTAAATGTGGCAATGGCGAGACGAGTTCCCTACAGTGTTTAAACGCAGCAGTAGTGAGGTGTGGGGGAACAACGTACAATGATTAATGTTACCTGTTGCAACACGCAAATGCAATTGGTGCAATGCCATCTCGTAGAGCCCCCAAATGCAGGAAGGTCGTTTGTGCGCATGACTCTTACCCCATACGAGGAGTGCACCTGCTTCACGTGATCCATCTGTCACGTGTTGCGCATCTGTCAAACCTCTTCAGGGGATCCAGTGATCCCACCGTGGTGCACCTGCTTCAAGTGATCCAGGGAGAGTTACTCACCTGTCATAACTCGTCAATGTACTGGCATGTTTCGCCCGCACCAGATTCCAACTTTAATGGGGGCAGAAGGAACGCCACTTTCGGCTGTAATATGGACCGTGAGACAGGATACACTAGCCTTAAAAAAACAGGCGTGTGGCAGGAACGCGCTTCCCTCAGCTTCAGACACACCGCGGCTAATCGCGCCCGCTACCACACCTCACAGTCACCCGTCCCGCCCATATATATGCCCCGGCCCGTTCGCCATTGAATTAATTGCCCAGCCCATTTAAAGTTCTTCTACCAGTCCGGAGCTAGTCTGCTCGCTCTTTTACACACCATGCCATCCTGAATGGCAATGCGCCACACCCGGGCCAGAGGAGGCTAGCTAGCCAGCTGCCAGGCCCAGGGGCAGGACACAGGAGGACAGGGCCGGGGGCCGCCGGGCAATTTAAATCAGGACAGCCTGGACAGGATTATAAGGCCCTTCTTACTAGGCCCCGCAGCAGGACAGGTCAGTGTCACTGTCAGGAGTCAAACGTGGGTGACGGCAGCCGGCAGGGTCAGGACTGGGACAAACTTACTTGTCTTCGGACTGAATCGGACAGTCTGTCTGCTGGCGGGGCGGGCCTGGCTGGCTTTTGTCTTCTTCGTTCTAAATCGAATCGATCTCTTCTCTTGTAAGTTGTCTTGAGTTGACTATGGCTATGGGCGGCTGCTTGGCCTGGCTCCTTGGGGTGGGCGGGCTATGCGCGCCCCTGGCCCCTGATGCCACACCTTGTGTTAATTGCGCCGCCGGCGATTGCGCATGTGCTGTGTGTGCCGACAAATGTAGGACAGGGCATCATTGGTCACCTCTACTCAGTACTCACCAACCAGCCAATCAGTCTTGCCCCAGCCTCCCCCCCCCCGTACCCCACGACACGCAGCATGCGCATACGCGGCGGAAATCGGAATTGAAAGTGAAATAATTAAAGACTAGTCAGCCAGGATTGGACAGGACCGACTGTTGCTGGGAGTAAACAAGTGTGTGCGCGCCGCGCATCTCCACAGTCTGTCCGTCCCCGTCCCGCCTGGCCTGATGATTGATCGATCGATCGATTCAGCAATCAGCACCATTCCAATTCCATTTATATTTTATTTGCATCATCAGAGAGTGGCGTGCCACTGCACACTGCTGCAACCTGCCACACTGCCGCGTACCCACCCTGCCCTGCATCATCGGACAGACGGCCGGGCCCCGGCCCCCTCCCACCCCCCGAAATTCGGACTTTACTGTCTGTCACTGACTTGACTCGAGTCGGGCGGGGTGGGGGCCCCCTGCCGGCCCGCCTCGCCTCGCCTTCTGTTCCCTCACACTAGTCAAGAACAGAAGAGAAGTCACTCACTACGGATGGCCAGGGCTCCGGCGGCCGTGCCGGGGCCCCCGGCCGGCCCGCGCCCCGCACCATAATAAAGATGAAAGAGACTGAGACTCGCAGGGGGCCCCCCTGGCCTCTGTCGGGGCCCCCGCTGCCATGCACAGCCAGGTCCGCCACCATTTCAAACTTGCAGCAGGGGCCCGGCCGGCCCACGCTGCTCATTTTGTCACAGCCCTACTACTGTGTGTGCGCAAGCAGCATGTTATGTGAGGGGCCCCTGAGGGGCCCCCCCCGGAGCCAGTGGCCCTCGGAGGCCCCCCGCAATGCGGGGGCTGCGAGGCCTTGTGTTACGCCCCTGCAGGTGGCGGTGAAGAGCCGGCCGGAGGGTGCCATTGACTTGAAGGGCCACTGAAAGCGGCGAAGGCCCAGTCCACTTGACGGTGACCCTTGAGGGGCAATGTGGCGAAGCAGGGTCAGAGGGGGCGCATGACTCCTGCCCCCTCCCCAAACTCTTTGCCCGGGCATAGCCAAGGATTGCCCCCGATATAGGCGGGCGACTCCCGGGGTGCGGCAGGGATTTTAGCCTTTTGGTGACTCTCCTTTGGGGAGCCTGCCTCACTGTGTTGAGCCCCGGTGGTCTGTCCCATGGCGCCCCGCACTGGTGTCTGGTCCCTGAGTGCGGTGAAGAGGGACGGGGCCAAATTGACTAACATGGCGGCTGGTGCCCCCCTCTGCGGTCCATGTCCGTGTCGGACAGTTGTCTCATGGAGGGGGCCGGGATGCTTGCAACGTACACAGGAGCCCACATCCAAGGACGTATTGGCTGCCCTAATGGTTTTGCACGAGTCCCTGATTTGGCATGCTCAGGACCTGGGTAGAAGAATGGCCGCCATCGCTGTCTCGCCGTCCCTAACAGATACAGTCCGATCCCATGGGACTGCAGACGAACCCGCAGCTATGTCCATGGAGGGAGTCCTGGTTCTGCCCGGGTACCGGGAGCCACTGGAAGACTCGGTTCCCGTGACCGCTCGAGCCGACATGGATCTACAAGTGGATGTCCCCTCGGGACACATGTTCAACTGGCGGCTGGAGATTAAATGCTATTTTCCTTATTGGACTGTCCCAGCTATGTTGTGGCGATTGCCGGACTGTGTGACTCTCCTTTACTGGATGGTACTACTGTTTGTGAACTTTTGGAAGTTCTTGGGGACGACGTCGATACTACCGGATGTTCGCTGCCGATACTTGGATGGGTTTGGGATGCGGTACTTTTCTATGGCTATGCTCCGACCTGACCCGCCCGGATCGTTTGGACCTTCCGGGCTCTTCTGTGAACCGATTGACGAGTGGACTTCTGGTGGTACGATTGCCAGACAGGGTCAGGGATGATGTGGTTTATAATCTATTGGCTTTATTGTTGACAGACGGTGTAGTGGGTATGTTTGACCGGGATTTCATCACTGTTGTGGCCGGAACTTGTTACTGTATTACTTTGTTTCTGGGATTTTCCTGGGCGTAGGGGCGAAGGGCGGGGTCGGGCGGCAAGATCGAGGGCCCTCCTCCGCTTATCTATTCTTTTTCTTTCCTCTTTCTCTCTTTCTATATTTTGGGTTTCTATTAGGGCAACAGGCACGCTGTGGGGGGGGGGGGCGGGGTAGGCCATGGCCTTCTGCGGGTGTGCAGGGTTGGGGGTTGGGGGGTGGGTTTTTGTTCGGTATTTGTTTCTATGGCCCTTTAGTCTCTCTTCTCTTTTTAGTGTCGTCGTCGCTCATGGTCTCTGCAATCTGTTTAGTTTTGAGGGGTGGGGTTTAGACGTGCTATGTGCCGGGATTGTGCCTGCATTTCTCCTGTTCTGAATATCCTACCCCCGATTTTTCCTTCGTATCTGTACTGTTTGTAGATATCCTCATTCGTGTGCAGTATTGTAGGACTGTGTACGACTGTGAGGCACCCTTTTTAGTTCCTTTTTTTGAAAATGAACCTCTCAAATCCTGATTCAAGTTTGTGCACCGGATTACAAGATCTGCCCTGGTATTTTATGACCCGGATTTCGAACTGCTCTAACTTTCATATTGCTTGCTGTACTCTTGCTCTGTTTAGCGGCCGGCCGGGTTGGTTGTAGGCCCATACGTACAACGCTTGTACTACCAATAAAGGTTCACAAAAAAAAAAAAGAAGGTTCAAGTGATTGTGAATTTGATGTTACCACTATAATGTGCATAACTAAGGAACCTAAGGTCAGAAAATGTCCCTCTTGTGATATTATCATTAACGGAATATCTACCAAAGTTTTTGTAGACTCTTGCTCATGGTACACTATTCTACCTGATATCTTATTCAGATCCAATTGGCCTAGTGTTAATCTAATGCAACCAGATATTACACCAAGTGGCTATACAGGCCACAGACTGCAACTCATTGGTTACTTCATAGCTGAACTCAAATTCAAGAGTCGTTCTACTTATGGAAAAGTATATATTACAAAATCTGGTGATTCATTATTAGGTTGGCCACACCAGGAACAACTTGGAATGAAGCTTGATCCAAATGCTGATCCTCCTGTTTACTCAATTGATTCTGAGCCAAGTAATTCTGTGCTCAGTAAAGAGAAAGAAGATAAGTTGATTTCAGAAATTAAAGGGAAATTCTCTAAATTATTTTGCAGTGACTTAGGAAGGTATAAAGGATTTGAACATCGGATAAAGGTACATGCAAATGCTTTGCCCGTCCGTCATGAAGTCAGAAATGTTCCCCTTTCATATAGACAAAATTAAAGGAAATCCTCAATGATATGTGTAAGAAGAAAATAATAGAACCCATTGAGTCATTCCCTTGGGTTTCTCCCATTGTGATTTTGATTAAATCGGGGGGAGATCTTCGTGTATGTATAGACCTACGCAGTTTGAATAATGCTATTTGTGTGGATTCACATCCCTTACCTAATCTACATGAGATGGTTTCCACTTTGGACAATGCTAAGGTATTTTCCTGTTTGGATTTAGCAAGCGCGTATCATCAGGTGGTTCTACATGAAGACTCAAGAGACTTAACTGCTTTTATTACACCTGAGGGCTTATATAGGTTTTGCAGGATGGCTTTTGGCCTAGCAAGTGCAGCTGCGGTATTTCAAAGGTTGATGAAAGAGACTTTAGTTGGTTTAACTGGGGCAACTGCATTTCAAGATGACATTTTGGTTTTTGGGAAAGATGGGGTTGAACATGACAAAAATGTATTCAAAGTGTTAAATGCTCTGTCAGATAAAGGTCTAACACTTCGTGCCTCCAAGTGTAAGTTCAGGAGAGAAGAGGTGGAATATCTTGGACACTGCATTAGTGGAGATGGTATCAGACCTAAAACGTCACATTTGGAGAATATTAGCAAAGCACCTATTCCTCAAAACAAAGAGCAGTTGGTAGCCTTCTTGGGACTTGTCAAATTCTATGCTAAGTTTATTCAAAACTATGCAACTGTAATTGAACCGTTTAGAATGCTTTTAAAAAAAAATGCCAAATTTGAGTGGACAGATTCTATGACGGCAACTTTCAATGCTGTAAAGTCAATGATCATTTGTGCACCTTGTCTCAAACCATTTGTGATAGGGAAGAAATGTATTGTGATGGTTGATGCAAGTAATTGTGGATTGGGTGCTGTGTTGATTCAAGAAGAATGGGGTAAAGAATGGATTGTAGCATACGCTTCAAGGACGTTAAGGGACTCGGAACGACATTATTCTGTAATTGAAAGTGAACTTTTGGCATGTGTATGGGGAGCGGAACATTTTCGACCTTTTTTGTGGGGAACGAAATTTGTCATTAATTCAGATCATAAACCCTTGGTGCACATATTGTCACCGGGTGGGGGACGTACACTCTCTTCTAGATTGGTAAGACTTTCTTCTAGATTACAAAATTTCCAGTATTCTTTGGAATACATTCCTGGGAAGTCTAATGTTCATGCTGATTGCATGTCAAGACTTCCATTGGCGTGCAAGGAATCTGATTTGGTTGATAAAGATGAGTGTGAAGTTGCACATGTTTTCAGTGATGTCAATTTAGTATTTGGAGAGAATTCAGTAGTACAGGAAGAGACATGGGATGAAGAAATGAACAAAGATTTTGAACTTAAAGTAGTGAAAGAGTATATATTGAAGGGTTGGCCTGAAGGAGAGTATTTTACCGGAGGTTTAATGAGTTATCATAAAATTAAAGACGAACTGGCCATAGAAAATGGCATTTTATTAAGAGGTGATAAATTTATTCCACCTTTTGGTCTCAGGAAGAAGTTTCTTGATTTGGCTCATGAAGGGCATTTTGGTATATCAATCACTAGGAGGCGTTTGAAAAACAATTTTTGGTGGCCTGGTATTGATTATTTTGTAGAACAACAAGTGAAATTATGTGAATTATGTGCTAAGAGTGATAAAACAGCTAAGGCCTTGCCCAGTGTACCACAACCTGTTGAGTTACCTGCAGCACCTTGGAATAAATTTGGCATTGATATTATTGGACCGTTTAGTGTGTTGCCACAACAATATTCTTTTGGCATAGTGCTAATAGATTACTTTTCAAAATGGCCAGAAATAAAGATGGTCAAGGAGGTTACCAGTGATGTCATTATACAATTCTTGGATGATGTTTTTTGTAGAGAGGGTATTCCTCAAGAGGTAGTAACGGACAACGGTCCACAGTTTGTTAGTAAGCAAATGGAAAGTTATTTTAGTAGGTGTGGTATTTCTCATAGAAGAATAGCGGTATTCCATTCAGAGGCCAACGTCCAGATAGAGAGATTCAATAGAGTGGTCAAGGAAGCTATTCAATTAGCTGTCAAAGGTGGTCTATGCTGGAATAGGGCATTTCAGTCCATGTTATTGTCCTACAGAACTGCTCCTAATGCAGTTACCTTATTATCTCCTTTTGAGTTGCTGCGAGGGTGGAAACCCAGTACCAATCTTGTTCCTTGGTGGTTAAAGAACAAGGATAGTGGTCGAATTGATTTTGCAGAGGTTGATTTTGGGGAGATTCGCAAGAAAGTTGATGCTTATAAAGAGAAAATGAAGAATTATTTGTCAAAAAAAGAGACAAGAAGTTGTGTTCCTATTAAAGTGGGAGATTTTGTGAGATTAAAAAAAGGGAGTTATGTACATAAGGGATTAGCAAAGTGGTCTGATCCAATTGAAGTAGTTGAAGTATTTAAGAATGCTGTAAGAGTACTGGATGGAAGTGTTTGGCATTTTAGTAGAGTTTCAAAGTTTAATAATAGCAAGCACTTTTCTGAAGATTATTCATCTAATGTGTTTTTGGATGTAGATGATTCATCTAATGTGTTTTTGGATGTCAATACAAATAGTTCAGGTTTGTCTGAATCAGCTGTTGTTTCAGGCAGTTGTGATTCTAATGCACAAGAATTGTTGAGAAGTTCAAGTAGTCGCAGGGCTCCTGTATGGTTCAGAGACTTCATCCTTACTTAAAAAAAAAAGGAGGGAGGTGTGTGGTGTCTTGTTATTGTTTGGAATGACGCGCGTGTATGCACGTGCGTCATCCACAAACAATATGCGTGTCTGGTTGTTATTTGGATGTTTGAGTGTCGCGTGTTGTGTTTCGCATGCTGTATGTATGGAGATCTTGTGTCTCGTGTGCGTGTTGTGGTTTGAATGGAAGTCGTATGTATTTAGCGAGTAGACTGACGGTTTACCGGCATTCAAGATTGTACGTTCATGCGCTTACAGCTCTCTTACTTCATCGACGGATTCTGCTAACCACAGTTGACGGTTTTTGCATTTGGGCACTATTTTCGCTTGAATCTTTCAAACTGCATATCTCCAGTTCCATTGATTGGATATTTGTTATTTTGATCTCAAATAATTTATTAACTTGGTGTGAGTTTGTTCTTGTGTTGTGTTTTCACTTTATTTCTGTTTGAAGTGCTGCATAAATACTTTACACATTGCCTCTAAGTTAAGCTTGGCTGCTTCTGTGGCAAACTACTTGAGGGTTGAGGACAGGTTAATTTGGAGTTTGCGTGTGACTTCACCTTGAAAGGAATTGTGGTTGCTGCTTATGTACGGTTCCCCCCTCAACCAGTAACCCTATTCTTAGACAACTGCTCTCTGCATTTTACCCGCATTGTTGGCAGCTAGTTCTCACAGCTAACAAGGAGCTAAGACTGTTAGACTGGGAGCGCTAAGCAAAGGCTTCCACATTGTAGAACTTCTAAGATGTTTGCATTTTCTTGTTTGTGTGGGTACTTGTAACATACTTTTGTTAACAACTGGTATCCCATTTTCGCTAGGTTTGTTGACTTCTTTTGAAGCTTGACCTAATTTATTGGTTAAACAGTGGTGCTACTATCGAAGCCGGCCAACAGTTCTAAATCAATCTGCTTCTTTGATTTTTGATTTTTCATATAAAATGTGTATGTGTACTCTAGTAAGGGTGCATTTGTATGTATTAAGGGCTTCTTAAACTTGAAAACTCGTCATTGAACCACCGCATGAAAGCATTGGACACTTTTCTCTGTATCTGGTCATTGCTACTAGGGCAGCTGCTTTTCATGATTAATCCTGGGCATCAGGGATACCACCTCACTGCCTAGATTAAAATGTAAAAGAAAGTAATCCATGCTAGACCATGCTAGATGTACCGTCTTTTTATCCACCCCATGACTATGGCTCACTCCTAGTGCCCATGCCTGTATTTTTCACTGATTTGTGGGGCTGCTCCTTGCCAATGCCCCTCTCTCAAATGTTCTTTTGTTGCCCATCTGATGGAACTGCATTGTGACCTCCCGTGCTGCAGCACACCTCAGGAAATATTTTCTAAATGCATGTCACTTTCCCCTGAAGTATATTTTCTAACATATTCTCAATCAGTGGGCCCATAACACTGTCAATCATTCAATATCTACTTGCACTCTACTTCAAGGATCGGTGAAATTCAAAGTATCATAGTGGAGTATCTAAGACTAAATTGCATATTTATACTATTTACATCTGCAGTTTAGATGCGTTTACCATGGTTTTTATAAAATCGACTTTTATTTAGACACACCACCACTGAGATCAATGGATCTGCTAGTAAAAAATTAGGCATAGGAAAACTCAAGACCAGCTTGATTCTCTATTCATCTCATTTTTATTAATAGCAAATTCAGCATGTCTAAGATTATTCACTTTATTTATTTATTTCAGTAAAATTACATTTAAGATATGAGATTTTAAAATCAAGACAGCTAGACCATTTATTTAAGAAAAACACAAAGATAGACATTTTCATCTTTTCTATAAATCAGATATTAGCAAAAGACAGATAGTTCCCGAATTTATTCATCTATTTCCCTAACATCCCTAACTAGACTCTCAGCTAAAGTATATTTCCCTGTAAAAGAAACAGAGTTAAGCAGATTCTTACATATCAGGAAAAATCAGCATTCCAGCAGCATCTCAGATGAAATCGAAGAGAGCCACCCTCTTCACTAAAAACAGCACTTGTTATACCTTTTTCACTAGCTCTATCTATCTAAAAATGTAGCTTTTGACCTAAATACGAGTTCTGATTGGACAATTTTGGGGTGGACGAGCATCATTTTGTCATCTCATTATTACTTTTTCTTCCGTCAGCTGAATTTTAAAAGGGTCTTTGTTTTGGGTCATGTCCGGCCGAGTCCTGTTCTCAACTAGCAACTTCATGAGATCTTCTCACGTTCAGAACCATTGTGCTCATCCTTTTTGGCAGCCATCTATACTTCCAGGCCAGTCCGTCCTTGAACTGTAGTCATTCCAGGCACAAGCAGCTCGCATTCAGACTCGGGCTTTGTCTACACATGCGCACTTCTTTTGTGACCACAATAATCGAATGACTCCATTTTCTTTTAGGCGTCCCCAGTCAAAATGGGAACTATCACAGAAACAAACACAAATGAATGTTAATTTAAATCATTTAGCCCTTCTGTTTATTCCCCCTTTTCTAAGGTTTTCCTTGTTAATGGTTACCTAGCAAATAGCTACATTTAAACGCGATATACTTACTTTAACCTCGCATTTTGTCACATAAACAATAGCACATTTATACCGCATTTCATTATTTTAAAGCTGCTCATTAGGTTTCAACATGACAAAATCACATAATTAGTTGATTATAGTTGCAAC